>NC_135555.1:24442724-24467724 GCF_964340395.1 Glandiceps talaboti | reverse complement strand
CTATATCAATTCTGATTCTAATTTCTGCCAAGAACTTGAACACTGAAAATGTTCACAAACTGAAGCTTGCCGGTGTCTGTACGTAGAAGCCAGGTCTTATAAATTGCAAACATGGCTACTATATGATGAAAATGTTTACTTGTTTACTTCGATTTTCTAGACCACATAAAAGCCTGGCCATCGAGATCGATATAGTTTGTGTAACAACCTTTTACTTTGCTAAAACACGGAGCGTCGCAATCACTCGTCAACGAATGGTTATCTCTACCATGATCGATGAGGGCGCACAGTACAAGGTTCTTCGAGTACAGTCATGGAGTACGTTATGTACATGGTATCGGTACACACAAAATAATTCATTTAACGTTAATTTAAGTAAAGCGAAGCTCCGACGGCTGTGAGAGAGTCTAACGCCGGGCCTGGCGCGGACGCTGGCCAAGTTCAGTGATCGTTATCCAATCACCAGAGCTGAGTACGAGTAAAAGGTACCCCTGACTTTCCAGTAAAACGTTGAAAAGTGAAACATTGTTTGTGGTTTGACGTTCAAAAAACGAATGTTCGAATTTCGATATCAACACCCTAAAAACCATATTCCAAAGTCACATGTAATTCTAAATGTTGATTTCTAAACACGTATACATGGTTTGAAATAAGTCAAAAAACGAATCACTTCATCTCTCTGGATAGATTAGGATTTCACTTGGACGCCGCTAGTCACGCACCATCTTCGCCAATCTCTGCTACCATTGTTACAATTCGTCGTATTGGGACCAACGTGAATAGTAATTTCTGACTCGCCGCTTATGAATTAGAATAGTTAAGTGGGGTAACGCCGCCCCATCGGCTTGCAGCGTTGTCATGGTTACGGGTGGAAGCGATGTTTTTTTGTTTCTCGGAAATGATTAGAAATAATCATTATTTCTGATCCGCAGTCGAGAAAGGAAATAACTTCTCTGTCGTGAATTTTCGCTGCTACACAAAACGGAGAATTAATATGATTCTTAACCGTTTGATTATGATTAGTGTTCGCCTTCATATTAAACGGTGTAGTAGAATATTTTGAACGTCTATTTTGCGGTCGTTTACGTTGGCGTGGAATTTGAATTTCGGTCGGTTTACTGGTGGATTCGTCGTCTCGAGTTTCATGTGGCGATTCGCCCCTCGACGTCTTGGGTTTCATGTAACTCGCGATCGGGCCTTGTTGTTGCCGTGGACTATGTGGACCGGAGGTCGACGCCTTCTCGAATTCTCCTCCAGTCGACATTCGTTTCGTCCCTGTCGTCGGGGACAGTTCCGTCGAATGTGTCCTCGTTGTCCTCAAGCGTAACATTCTCGATGTTCGTACGTACATCTATTTTCGTCTGTTTTATCTATGCCGCTGTAGTACGTCGGCGGATAATACGCCCGTTAGCCAAGGGTGTCTTCTGTTCGGCGGATCAGGATTATTCTTATTTTAGTCATAATAGTCGGGGAAGTCGTCGTGTCCGATGGGACGCGTTCGCACAGTCGTTCGTTAACAGGTTTTCTCAGCTGCCGCTTGTATGTATCGTAAGCCTGGATGGAGACTGCTGCACGGATAGATTCGTCTAAGTTTCTAGTGCGTTCTCTATACAAGTCCATGCGAATGTTCTGGTCTGGAATAATTCGGTGAAGTATTGACGGGCCAGGCGATCGATAGCATTACCAATTAAATCCGGGTATGCTAGTTCCGTCAATTCTAAAATTCATTGTCCAAGTTCTGCTAAGGGGAGAACCATTTGATTTCTGGGGGGTGGAGGATTTCACAAAAAAATGTGTTTCCAGGTGAACCAGAAAATCCTGTAATGGCTTCAAAAAAAAAATTGTCATAACAGACAGAAGTGAAAAATTTTTTTGTCAATGCACCAGAAATGAGCAAATTTGGAAACCTTATTCTCATGCATTCTTTGGCAGGAATTTGGCAAAAATGCTATGAAATTGCTAATATTTACGAATAAAATGACTGAAAACTTGTTGAGGTATCGATAGTAAAACTCTATTCAATTCGAAGTTCGTTTAGGGCAACGTTGATCTTTCCGATGTCGCTACTTGCATTCAAGTTGGAAATAAAATGATATTCAGCGGAGATCAAGCATTCATAGACATTGTATACTATTGATAAGTGGTAATCGTGGTGATAAATCGAAATTATATAAAAAATACTTGCTGAAATAGAATATTTATACCAAAAACATGGCGGCCATAACATTGAACGTCATTTGACACGTATGTATTATATGTCAAAGGTTATTACTTGCGACGCGACGAAGTGGTTACACGGTGCAACTCACGAAGCAACTCGAGAAGCAACTTACGATGAGTCGCAAGGAAACCGACGTGTCGGTTTCCTTGCGACGCACCTTGCGACGTCGCAAGACCCTGCGACGGGGCGAGTACACGATGCAATTCGTCGCATGCGACGAATTGCAAGGTGCGTTGCTAGTCGAGTTGCATCGTGTAACCGGGCCTTTAAATGACTAATTATAAAAAAATTGTACTGCTACTCCATTTGGAAAAAAAATGATGCAGGACTGACAGTAGAAAAAAAATTGCTGTCACTGACTGGAAAAAAAATTTGCTCCCATACCCACTTCCTCCATACCCCCCCCCCCCCACAGAAATCAAATGGTTCTCCCCTAAAGACGCGGTGTTTCTTTCTCCTATGAAGTTGCCATAAATACTTCTCTGCCTGTCAACTGGTCCCATAACGATGCTCAAGTATTTTAATTAAGTCTTCATATCGGGCATATGCGCAGTGGTGATGTCACTAATTCTGTTTAGTACTTTCTGTGTGGAGCCACGGAGAGATCTGTCGTATCTGTCTGGTGTGGTTGATGATTGGTTTCGTCGGGACATTGATTCCCATATTCGCTGAATTGCTGTCGACCATATAGTCGGGGTTGACGTTGTGTGTAGCGAGCTAGGTAAGGGTCGTAGTTCGTCCTGTGGAGCGTTGTAGTCGTAGGGTTGCGTTGCTGGATGCATATTTCGAGTATCTTCCCGTCTACTATTGTATATTACTATCGGGCGGAGATTGTTCGTAGGTCCACATTAAATGTGCCGAAGTCGGTCTTTCGTTGTTTATCGGAGTAAGCGTCGTCCATAACGGGTGTGGGTGCGCCCCCCCCCCCTCCCTTAAAGAGCGCGGGTACGGGTCGGGGTGTATACATCGCTCGTACGATCGTCGATCTCGATCGTTCTCTGACGTAGTTGGTAGTGGTGTACAATGTATCGATTTGTCGTTTTACGGGGTACTTGTTGCGCCATATTGAGCATACTTGTGACTTCTCCCTGCCGTGTGGTCGATGTCGAGCTCCGTGGTGTGGCAAGGAGGTAGGTACTCCTGGAGTAATGACTTGAAAAGTCGGGGACGATTACTCACACGGAGCCCGCAGGTGCTATGTTTGCCTGGCCTTGGTGACTCTGAGATAGCCTGTGGACTGACTAGACTGGGAAAGCCTTGACAGTTCCACAGCAACGTGATATAGAGCGTGCTTCATAGCCCTGTCATGTAGTCATAAACCCGAATGGATGTAGCATTTGTGTGTGTTTGTTTGTATTTGTCTGCATAACAGAAAATCGCTGGGAGGAATTCCCAGCACAAAAATTTAATTTAAAAAAAAAAGTATTTATTACCGATGGATGGAGAACTAGTTTCTTTTATTGTACGATGAGTCAAAGTTTGGGGAACTTTCTGCTCGGGGTTCGGGTAACAATTTCTGGTGTCGGCGACACAGCGTTGTGGTAATTCGTCGGATGTATCGGGGTCAGAGTCGGGGTGGTGCATTCGCTCGTAGTATCGTCGACATCATGGGATTCGAGGATAAATACATTTTGGCCGTTCTGAATTTCGATAAGAGGTGTTTTACTGAACGTAGTCGTAGGTGTACTTTCTTGGGGAAGGTCGTCGCTATAGTGTACATTTTTGTCGTCACCACTGTAGTTTTGTACGCTGATATTGGGGCCTGCAATCTCTCTCTCGCTTCGTCGTTGAAATCTCTTCGTTACGCGGTGACTGTGTCAAATGCCGGCCATTTCAGCGGACGTTGTATTGGGCTTGTCTTTTCGGCGGAGCGATACGGTGTCGTTTCTCCAAGTCGGTGATCTGCTTTGCTGGTGCAGTACCGTAGCCGGGGGGGGGGGCAGCTGCAGCTACCCCCCCCCCCCCCGAGATTTTGGAAAAAAGAAAGAAAATAAGCTACTTTTTTAGCGATGTTATTAAATTTTAAAATCGTTATTGACGTGATGATTCCTAGCATGCGCGATTTAAATTGATGGTTCACTAAAGTAAAAAATGTCTGTACACTGACTCCTCGCTAAGGGACCGGTCAGTTTCTTCGGCCTGGGGGGGGGGGGCGGTGGATTGGTAGGGGGGTCACCCTGTTTTTGAAATTGGCAGTAGGGGGGGGGTCATGCTGTTTTGAAAATTGTGGATAGGGGGGTCATTGTGTTTTAAATTGTGATGGAAGAAAAAAATCCTTTCTACAATGGCATATAGCCTTGTCTGAAATGTGATACATGTCAATGTTTGTTCTTGTCCCTGTTTCTTACATGAATTCTTTAATATTACTTATTAGTTCAAACATAACTATACATATACATATACATATACATGTATTACCTAGCTACCACACTAGTTACAGAACATGTCATGTAAATGCTTGGCTGTTTCACAATCAATGCTTCACTTATATTGCAGTTTGGGGCAAAAGTGAACTTGTGACTTGAAGGTTTCGTAATGGCAATTTTCATAGATAGTTTATAAATAAAGTTAATCTAAATTGTTCTACTCGTCATGTTATTGACACTACAAATCACCACATCTCATCAGATTCCAGTTTCTATTATACACTAGGTATGACCACCTAAATATGCAATATTAATGCCCCTATACCAATGTTACAGGCCCATTTTTATGTGACATGGGAAACTTACCTTTACGTTAGCTTTTCAAAGCTTGAAAAGGCTATGAATAACCTAAAAATTGCCTTCATAGAAACACAAAAACTCCAGATCTGCCAGGGGGAAAACCCCAAGGACTCCCTCATCCCCATAGGTACTAGGTCACTCATGCATTCAACCAACAATCAGATGCACCAACAACATTTTTACTGTCATAATGGTATTAAACTTTTCTTAAATATTTTCACCCTATTCTAATTTGAGATGATATTGTCTTTTCAATATGTGAAATGTTTGCCAAGATAGTCTAAAATCTCCAAATCTCCCCTACCAATGATACTACCATTAGATGTGCTGACCTACATGTATATAATGATGCCATTTAACTTTTTAAGAAACATATTTCAACCCTTAGTGTAAGTTATAAAGAATAGTTTCTGATACTTGCTGTCTTGTAAAGCATGGATTAAGTTATTGCCTGAAGGGTCTAAATAGCGTAAATATTGGCTATAAGAGTAAAAATCTTTCAGGGCTTCTAGAGGGAGACCAGCTCAGACCCCCCGCATGAGGTGGACATATCCCAGTCTCAAGCTCTTCCCCTCTTACTGTCAAGATGCTATCAAAGTATATTTCAAAAGTATTTCAACCCTATGTAGTTGTTTTTTACATGTTGGTGTTGTCTTGTAAGGCTTGGAAAATATTGTCTGAAAGGGTCTGAATAGTCTCAAAATTGACTTTTCAGGGAAAAAAATCCTCCAGGGCGAATATCATATATGGGGGGGGGGGGTCATCATGTTTTAGAATTAAGTGATAGGGGGGTCAGCCTGTTTTGGGTGTTACAGATAGGGGGGGGGTCAGTGACTTTTTGTCGGCCCGATTTAAGAATCCACCGCCCCCCCCCAGGCTGGAGAAACTGACCGGTCCCTAATATGTATCTTATATTGTATGCTGGATTAACTTGAAATAAAAATGTGTCCAGTTAAAAATTATAACTTTTTGCAGCAAATTAAAAATTCTTTGTGCGGGAAAGTACAAAAGAAGTGGGCACAAGCACTGTGCATTTTCCGCGAGTAACAGTTGTCTTGAAAGTCTCCTTCATATGAAGATAGCAAGTCGCAATTATAATGTCAGCGAGTGAAACTCAAAAAAAAGACGGAAAAAAGTCGTTCAACGTGAGGTCGCCTGCTATGCTGCCTGTAGTGATTCCGAAGATGCGCTCGATCTCATTTACATGTTGTTCCTTATATCAAAACATTTATGATAAACCGGCAGATCTCTTTTTTGAATATTTGGTGGCCCTGAAAATCTATAAAACTAGGTACGCAGTATAAGATCCACTCTTTGAAGACCCACTTTCAATAATTGTGTTCGACGTTGTCTTTGGTTAAAATGTTCATATTATTATCTCATTGCACACTGACTGACACTAGCGTTATTCCGCAATTCATTTTGAAGCGACAATTTGCTATGGAAAGAATGGCCCTGAATTTGTAAACAGAGCTGTACCTTCGATATCAAAATCCAAACTTCAATTTCCATTATAATGATAATGACAAGGAGAATTCACTGAGTTCACTTTGGGTTCCGACATAAACGAGGCCATAAAAGTTTTGGGAGTTGAGTAAAGAAAATGATTATTTTGTTGCGTTACTTATTTGAGAAAGCGCCATCCATTTTTTTACTTGAATGTGACATCTTTTCGACAACTACTTTGAAAGATACGACATCAGGCCAGAAAAAAGGAAAAAAACTGTTCAACCTACCCGTATATTTTTTCTGGTGATGGGCAATATGTCCTCATGCGAGCTTCGCATTTGTTTCAAAATTAAGGATATTTCTTTATATTTTCTGAATAGTACATGTAACAATATACATTTGAGTCTATTCCAAATTATATAATATCTTATACAGTGGTTTACTTGGCTCTGATGATGCATACAAGCATGAATTGAGATTAAATTAAGTTGTTGCATATCCAATGTGCACAAACAAGAATTGAACAAAAGTTTACGACCATTGGAGTGGGCTGAGCAGTCATTGGGCCATCAGAAGTCTGGAAAGTCTTGAAATGTTTTGCTCTTTATTCGGAACTAAATTAAACTTCAGGAGAAGTCATTTACCAAGTGCACATCCGCAAAATATCTTTCAGCTTTGCCACAACAAAATACACTTCCAGATAATATGTAATGCATAGCATAATAGTTTAAATTTTGGTATTTTATTACCATATTCAAGCATTGTAAGACTTTAAATTATGTCTATGGTTTGACATTTTATACCTCTAAATGGCCTCCTACGGTCTTATTTTTACCTCCCGTAAGGGTACGGGAGGTATTAAAAGGGGAAGGTGTGTCTGTCTGTCTGTCTGTCTGTCTGTCTGTCTGTCTGTGTCATCATTTTCTAAAAATCGGCTGGCTCAATTGTAATGAAATTGGGGATATATAATCTTTAGGGTAATAGCTAGACCTGATTAGGTTTTGAGCCAGATCTGTTAATGTTTAATTAGAGAAATTTGCATATTAATGAAATCAACTAATTATGCAATATCTTAAGACTGCACACTTCAATTTCAATATAATTTAGTATATTTGTTCAACATAACAACATACATTTGTCCTATAAAATTTGTTGATGTATCTTACGGCGTTAATGAATAATTTGCATAATTAATTATTTTTGGTAATTAGGCTATATCTTAAGAATACATACTTCAAATTCAACATAATTTAGTACATACGTTAACCATAAGAAAACACATATGTCCTATCAAGTTTGTTGATGCACCGTACAGTGTTAATGAATAATTTGCATAATTAACGATTTTCGGTAATTAGGCTATATCTTAAGAATACATACTTCAATTCCAATATAATTCAGTACATACATTAACCATAACAAATTGTGTATGTCATAAAAAGTTAGTTGATGTACCTTACAGTGTTAATGAATAATTTGCATAATTAATGATTTTCGGTAATTAGGCTATATCTTAAGATTGCATACTTCAATTTCAATACAATTTAGTACATAAGTTAACCATAACAAAGCGGATATGTCCTATAAAATCCTTTATATAGCTTAGTTTTAATGAAAGATTTGCATAATTAATGATTTTAGGTAACTAGGTTGTGTCTTAAAAATGCAAGCTTCAAATTTCGTATAATGTGATACGTACATCATAATAATACGCACCTGTCCTATGAAGTTTGTTGCTACAACTTTTTCCTTTAATGAGTATTTTGAAAAATGAATGATATTTAGTAATTAAGCAGTATCACAGACTCTTTCATACATTAACCTAAGAAAGCACGCTTGTCCAAAAAACAAAGCCTGTTACCATAGTTTTTTAGTTTAATTTATTTACATAATTAGTGATTCCCTTACGGGAGGCATTCAGTTTAAATCTGGTCAATTTTTGTTCACCTTTGGAGTTGTCTCTTTCCAATCAGTAGCAATCAAGGTGATAATTGTCTTTCTCCCATGGAAGGTGTTTGGCTAAGTACGTACCTCCCTGTATAGGTTAGCGCGTCTCCTTATGCATGTGAAATCCACATCCAGTGTTAAAGTAATCTCGTTCGACTATAGTTGGCTATCACTGATATTTTTATGCATCACTGTACCGTATGATTTTATATCTCCATTGTAGTGTAGGTCACAGAAGGGGTGGCTAAAATAATGCTTGAGTTTCAATTGGCAGGGTTTAACATTTTTTGAGAAGAGAGAGTGAGAGGAACTACACCATTTTTGAACCGTAAATTGTGTACATTTCCTAACTGTAGCTATGCAGACAAATTGCATGAGATAGTATCTAAAACTAGTATCTAAACTCGACCTGAAATATTTTGCTGTCATTATATATGGTTTGTTTTATCCTTGTCAAGCATTGTGAAAAAAATGAAATCGACCTACTTAGGGCGGCCCTTTTTATTTTTCTGTTTCTCATCTCCCGACCGACCCTAATTTGCAGCTCCGACATCAGAAAAAAAAAAGTTTTTTTATTTCCGACCGACCCCTGAGCACAGCAAAATTGTAAGGTTGCCCATGGCGTCTATAGGCCAGTTCTGCCGAGGCCACGACCTTGCGACATTGGCAAATTGACAAATGAAGCAATAATTTTCCCACCTTGCGTCGCTTTGGCGCATTCATTTTACGGCAGACATCAACATTATCTAAGTCCACGGCCGGACCAGGCCAGGCTCTGACTCGACGTGAATCCCACAAGAAGTATACTGACTGCGTAAGGGAAAGTTTTGTTGACATAATATAAGATACATTGACAACGCGCAGTTCTATTGTTAACATAAAAAATTCCACAAAAAGATCAACTTTGATAAACTTAATCTACAAATTAAAACATTACAGGGATTAGATGAGACGTCGAAATGGACGTCCTCGTCATATGTTTTGTCTACTGTCACTGTCGTGACCTCTGACCTAATCACTGACGTGTGCGAAACACTGAACTTGCTACCGGAACATCTATCTGCCATGCCACAGCTCAGAAGCCTTCGTGAACCAAATTTATGGGACAGGTTGTGATTTTCATTTGTTGATGGGTTAAATTAAATGAGTACATGTGTATTTTGATTCCGAAAAAGCTGTGTTAGGGGATCGTGTTGCATGATGTTGACAGTGCTAGTGACACATGTGAATGTTGGGCACTGAATCAATGCGTAATCACTGGCATGGCATGACCGCTATAGACGGCCGATGCATGTGCGCCCGGTCAGATATGAAGAACGAACTTGTTGTCCAAATCAGAAAAAAATTAATGTAATATTTACAGAGCATCCCAACTTTGACTTTGTTGATAGTTTTAGTTAAAGATTCAAGTTCTGAGTTTCAAGGACACCTTATGTCAGCTTTCCGTATCATTGCAAGTTTACGGTACGTAACTATGCTGTCATTTGATATAGCAGGACCAAATCATGATATACAGCCAGTAACGGTTAATTAATAAAAAAATAAATTATTTTAAAGTTTGTTTGACTATTATTTGTAAGTTTTTCGTTCACATATGGTACTTTTTTAAAGTCAGGGATTTTTTTCTTCAAAATGTCATGAATTTGAAGAGGGAATGATAAACACAGCAGTGTACTAACAATTTTAAAAATGAAACAATTGGTTACAAGTTTAGGATTTCTCAAAGTTTTTATTCAATCATATGTTCACTGTGACTTATTTTGAAGTTGTTCATTGTCCTTGTCTGAAAAAAGGGAATTATAAATTTTAGCACTGCTATTCATTGATATTCAGATTAAAAATTGTGACTACCTGGCTGTCCAATCTTTCTAAACAATATATCATATATATATATATATATATATATATATATATATATATATATATATATATATATATATATATATATATATATATAACTCGGTGAGTATCAATCTGCTATAAGACAGTGCTCTATACCGCAGTGGCAGAGCGTAATAGTTTTGGTAGTACTGGAACTCTTTCTTGGGTGTAACTCGGAGTTTCACGCATATTGCGATCATCAGACACTCATCAGACACTCATCAGACACTCATCAGAGTTCCAGTACTACCAAAACTATTACGCTCTGCCACTGCGGTATAGAGCACTGTCTTATAGCAGATTGATACTCACCGAGTTATATATATATATATATATATATATATATATATATATATATATATATATATATATATATATATATATATATATATATATATATATATATATATATATATATATATATATATAACTTAAAATTACATAATCTTAATTGCCTTCTTTTTCTAAGGTGTAATGTGTAGTACACAATTTTCAAAAAATAGCTTACTGGAACTGTTATTATGAATGGAATTTTTTTATGTAGTTAGGTAATGGTCTATACGTAATGGAATATCTCAGACCACAGTATCTCTATAGTGGTCTGAGATTAATTTATATGAATATTTCATAGACAATAATGACCCTACTCCCTGTCAAAATGACACCACTTTTTGGAACCAAGGGGCCTGTGTCCCCACTTGTTGGAAACTTTGGCAGAACACCACCGTCTAACCCCCCCCCCCTCTCACCCACCCACCCACCCACCCAACCCCTTTGTTACGTCAGAGCAGCATGTGTCTTTCATCATGGCTGAAGCCGTTGAGGTTTGATGAGGGACAGGGCTCAAAATTAATACTGTCACGCGGTACATTTTGCTGCAATGTAATAATAGCTCAGAATATTTCCATCATTTTCAAAATTATGCTTAAAATTGGTAAAAGTCATACTGCATTTCTAATTTCTTGACCAGTTTTTAGCTTTAAATCAGTTGTATTATCAGGGAAATGACCGACTCCATAGCGTTTCATGACCCATGACATGCATGACCTTTGAAGACATTCCGATGTTTACATTATTACTTTTAATTACTTTTAAACAGTAAATCCCAAAGGGGTTCTGAGTTCTAGAAATGTTTACATGTTATCTGGTGGATTATTTTGACAAGTTCACACTGAAGAAAAATGTTTCATAGAAGTAATGGCTTATATAAATGAAAATTCATCTAGCACACTGATGACAATCACATAAGTGTTTCAAAAAGTTACATACTAAAGTTCAAATTGGATAACTTGAAAACATTGTTAGCGATGGCAATGCCACTTTGATTAATAGGACGAATGTATTAGTACTCCTGATAAAATCACACACTAGTTCATGGCTACAGATATACACCCATCAGGATGATAAGTATTTAATCATCTTCTTACAAAGTTGTTCTACAGACTTGTGAACCTTGCTAAAATGAAGGAAAGAGACTTGTAACAAGGAATTCAATAAAGAGAAGAGAAATGAAGTTGTACAGAGACTAACAGGACAGAAAGGACAGAGAATAGAACTGAAAAAATACATTTTTTTTTCTTGCCCCCCTTTTTTTTTTATTTCGCCCGCCCGACCCGCCTGACTATTCCATTGGAGATGAGAAACAAAAAAAAAAAAAACCTCACCCTTACCCAATGTGCAGTGGGTTAGGTTACCCGTTGACCAGCATTTTTATTTTTCTGGCCTTACATATGATATTTAATTGCGTATGCTATAATAGATATTATGTAAATTGCATATTAATTTATGTAAGTTAGCACCTTTCTAAATTTTAAATGCATGATTGCACCAAGACAAAGTTCTGCCCCCCCCCCCCGGGCAATGTTTTGGTCAGGCTACGGTCCCGCTGGTCATTGTTATTTGTACCTCTTCCTCTCTCGGTTTAAATTATATGACTGCATCTGAAGTATCGTTGAGATTCGTTGTTCTATTGTCGTTGTACGTTGCCATCTTGTGTTTTGATGCTCGTTGAGTTTTTGGCGTATTTTCTTCTCCTTTTCTGAATCCCACCGCTGGTCACCAGTGTAACAACCTTTTACTGTTGGGGTGATTTATTTGTATTCTGTGTTCTGTGTTTATTTTGATCATTTGACGATAAGGTCAAATTCTGTAAAAGAATAAGGTTTAAGGGCAAGGGGTTTGGGGTTAACGACCCAAAGATTGCCAGAAAATACGCTG
Source organism: Glandiceps talaboti (assembly GCF_964340395.1). NCBI lineage: Eukaryota > Metazoa > Hemichordata > Enteropneusta > Spengelidae > Glandiceps > Glandiceps talaboti. Next base: position 24,455,283 of record NC_135555.1, on the reverse strand, counting down.
GAGAAGAATAACTCAAATGATACACTTTACTTTATTTTCGTCGAGTATATTGTAAAAGTTGAACAGATCAGAGTTGCTGCACTTATCATCAATAGCCAAACTGGTTGAAGTAGAGGGGGTGGGGGTTATCTCTCTAATATCTCTGCCATCCGAGGTACTATCTACGTAGCTAGGGGGTGGACCACGCAAATTCCACTAGTACTCTCACTAGTATCCGCGACAAGTTGACCACGCAAAGTCTACTCTCACTAGTATCCAATCAGTAGACCACATGAAGTCTACCTAGTACCTTCACTAGTATTGTATCCGGCGAGCTACACCTGGACAGGGATAACTAGGCAATTGAAAAAACGTTATTTTAAGATAGGTAAATTTACTTAGCAACAAGACCATGCCCATAGCAACAGGTAAACAATGGTGTGTAATGCCAAAATAACACCTGTGACGGGAAGGTAAATGAATAAAGATTGTAAAATTGTATGTAGATATGCCTAGCAACAAGACCATGCCCATAGTAACAGTTAAACGATGTTGTATATTGCCGATATCCATGGATGGGTAGGCATGGGAATAAATCTTAAAAGAAATATATGCAAATATGTCTAACAACAAGACCACATAGTCATTCCAGAAAATTAGAGCGTACTGTCAACAGTTGTGTTGCAATGCCATTGGCGCTTTATTTATTGCTTTGGTGGCTGTATTACATACATACATACATACTTACATACATACATACATACATAAATACATACATACATACATACATACATACATACATACATACGCTAGGTGTGAAATAACCGTTTCAATTCCAATTTCATTGTGAACACATTAGTGATGCCTTGAAATTAAATGTGACTAATGTGTTAGCTTTTTTTACTTATTGTGCAGCACTTTTGAAAATTTTAAAAATTATACAGGAAGCGCTTTAAAAATGAAATAAATGATTAATGTTAAGATGGTAAGACCAAGTAACTAATAAGCTGACAATAAGCTGATGTATTATTTATTTTGTCTACAAATGTAAATTTAATAAGTAGGTAATAAAGAAAAAAAGAAAAAAAGAAAAACGAGTATTCAGTGGTTGATGACAAGAGCGTCATCTTAATTCGCATTTTACTCAATTAACTGGTTCAAGTGTTTGTTAGTTGGTCAACATTGTCTACAAATTGAAATCCTTTCAAACAGTGATGATATAAATGGCACGCAGTGGAATTATTTTACTTAGGTTTTGTGAGGTTGTCGCTAATTTTTTACCATAATATTTTCGATTACATATATATGTAGTTATTACAATCTAAATTGAAGAAATAATAACAGATAGTAATTAAATGCTGTTTATTTTAATTAAATTTTTTCTGTAGCTGTATCTTTTTATCAAGCTGTCTTTTAATTTTCATTAATTAGTTTTTAATGATGATATTTTACTGCAGTATATCTCTCTTTCTCCTCCTCCTTCTTTTATTTGCACCGCACCTAGGGAGCCCTTAGCCATATAAATCATCACATCTCCTTCATGTAAATTGCACATTAAATGATGGCGTCGTACATAACACTACCAATTCCAACAAACCAACTTGATGAGGTAGTATCTCAAAGCAAAGACTATTGCAATGTACATGGTGTGGTAATGAGAAAACGTGACACACCCACGTCATCTGAGGAAGTTTGTTTTACTCCACACACTCTCATTCCATCTCCAGTACCTCTGCAGTGTTTTCAACATGCGATACAGGTCCAGGATGATTTCAATCGTCTTATTCATGGTGTCTCTTTAGACTACCACTTCCTGAAATCTGCCTTACAAAGGTAAGTAACAACAAACACCACAAATTGTTACCACCACATTTTATAACAAAGACCAAATAAATCGGGGAAAAAATGTTAAATGTTAAAAATGTTAAATTAGTGACACTTGTCTGGGTTTTTTGTTTTTACAAAAGTGAGAGAAATTATGAGGGTAGATCATATGACAATCGGTTAACCCTATGACGCGTGAGTTTAAGAGTGGCGTACCATGCACTCACGAGTGATAAGAATTTGGCCATAGCTCAGATCACTACAGTGTCTAACACCATATAAATTAGTCTTTCAGTAACAATAACTAACATCTACGTGTGGTTATGTCTCAAACTCACTAGACAGTTATTTTCTATAGATCGAGTTGGACTTTGGATTTCGACGCCCTGAAACAAAATGTTCTTGAAGTGACCAATATTTCTCTTTGAGTGTCGAATTCATCATATTCACCAAGCGTTTTAAGATCTACTCAGATTCAACCCAGTTTTTCGTACTTTAAAACTGTTATTATCGTACAGCTAAATATATGCACGCTATTCTTCAAATGCCGCGACTTATAGATCTAGACCACTCGAAGTGCCAATTTTGCAAACACTATAAAATACACGAGTGTCGTACAAGGGACTATTATATTGAACATATTCAAATCTGTGAGAGAATATAAACCTACTCGTGTGTCACAACTATCTTGTCCGGTCACACAATTTACAGAAAGTGTACTGGTGTAGAAGTTTTTCAACCAATTATTGACGTGCTGCCTATGATTTAATAATACGGTTAGCCGTGGGGTGTAAATCAAACGTCAAGCTGAGAGCACACGTACAAAGCCTTCTACCAACACTGGTAAACAATCAAACAAGAGGCAAAACAGCGACCCAGCCCAGTTTTTTATTTATTTATTTGTTCGTTTGTTTGTTTGTTTGTTTGTTTGTTTGTTTGTTTGTTTGTTTGTTTGTTTTCGTGAACATAACTAACTAAGCCTGAGTGCCCTGTGGTAAAAATTGCTAGTGTTACTCGTTGATATTCGCACTTAGCTGAAAGATCAGGTAACTATAATGCTCGAATCACTCATATCTCAACTTGTGTACCAGAATCACTTGGACTTTAGGGAATTAACTCAGACTACACACAATGCTCATAGTTAACTTGGATCATTTTAGAAGTAGCCACGGAGCAGATCGAAGCTCCTAGTCTAGACCTACCCGTTGCCACCAGCTCGCTTGCTTCTATAGTGAATCGATCCATCTTTATTCCAATTTTAAGTTCTTATAAACATAAATGTTACAATACTCGATTGTTTGGATAATGAAATAATCAGCACCATAAATGAATAAACGGATGATTGTTGTTGCCTTAATTTAATGCAAATAATATTGACAAAAATGAATACTAGCTAAACAATGTGATCACGTCATTGTTCTTCCAGCTGTCTGTAATTAGTCATCAGTGGTGGTGGTTTACTAACTTACATTTCGCGAATACTATTCAAACTTCTCAGATGACAACATTAAACATTTGTTCTAAGAATTAATTCATGACAGCTGAGAGTTCATTGTGACCTCGTGTAACCTCAAAACTTTGCGAATATTAGAAAGTTGTATTCTGTAATCGGTAACACTAGCTTTATACTCCGAACAAACCTATGGTTTTGTTTCTAACCGAAGGCCGGAAAGGCTAATACCCCTTCCACACTATCTCCTCCCCCGCAGCCGCATTTGTCCCCCTTTCCATTTTCCCCTTTTGCTCGGTCTCAAAAAAAAAACATAGCGAGATCACTGGTGTAGTTACAACGACGACGAGAGTCTGGTTTACATTGCAGTGCAAACACAGTATGAGTGCGTATCGCATACCAGTGTAAATAATCTCTGGTAAATATGTAATCCATGTAATTAGTAGAGTGATATTTTTGAAATTTATGCAAATCACTCTGAAATGGGAATACAGTTTTGTTGTAAACTGCCATGGCACAAACTATATTCATGATAACAAATTTTATTTTTCTGTATTCAAGTCAGTGGGTTGATAACAAAATTGCACAGTTGGACACACACACATGTACACAAACATCCACAAATTACACAGTATCATTTTTCTAATATATATATATATATATATATATATATATATATATATATATATATATATATATATATATATATATATATATATATATATGTGTGTGTGTGTGTGTGTGTGTGTGTGTGTGTGTGTGTGTGTGTGTGTGTGTGTGTGTGTGTGTGTGAACAGCTGCACTTTTCATTGATTGCAATATTGTTTTCTATTGGGTATTACGGAAACTAATTATGAGGTATTTATATTTCCTATCTTCCTATCCCCTGTTAATAGTACCATTAAACTCGATGAGTTCAATAGACGACTTTTTGATATTTACGAAGAAGTTTACATCAAAGGGACAGCTGTACAGGTAATGTCTTTTACCAATTAAAATAGCAAATTATTATCGAAAAAAGTGTATATTGTTACCGAAATACTGAAATTTTAGAGACATTTATGCAATAATACATAATTATATTTATATTCTTAATATCATAATTGTCATACCACAACAAGCTGAGTTTATATGTAGCTGGGTGTAGTTCTTGGTGCATATATTTAAAAGGTACTCACAGTATTTGTAATTGATGAGATAAAAACAGAATGCAATTTAATATCTTATTCTTATTGTGAGACAAATAACAAAAAGGTTTTTTCTTGTTCTCTGATACATGCTGATGTCCTCTGATTGCCTATAAATCTTGATCTTCAGTTCTTGTTGTTTTTTCAAAACCATAGCATTCTCAAATCACATTTATTACTGTTTCAAGCATTTTTCTGTTTATTTATCTTGTACGGACTATTCAAACTATATATCTCTGGAAAAATTAAATGTTTTAGTTGAGCTAGGCCTGATGTAATTAATTGTAGTTGTTTGAAGACGTGCATAGTTTGTTGAGACAGCTAGACACAGAAGTGAAGGCAGAATAGTAGTTGACAATTTGACTAATTTACTAATGAATGAAATCTCTTAGGCATACGTCGCTGTAGAGATACAAACAGAGAAGGAAGGCATATTTATTTTATGTATTAAAGCTATTTGTAGAGTTAAAACAAGTCTGTGACAGCATTTTCCTCCGTGTAAAGTGTCTCTGCATTATTGTTGTATTTTACCAAGGATGAGAAACAAAATATTAGTTTATGTTTGTAAAATCTTTTATAGGATACTGAATCTACTATGATAAATCCCATATATACTACATATTGTATGTAAACTTGAATTCAAGTTGAACTTCTTTTTTCCTATAAGCCCATCATGCTTGGTATGTTGCGATGTGACTACATGTTTGATTGTAGCCGTGATGATGGTAGCCATGGTGATGGTAGTCATGGTGATGAAATTCAACTTAAGCAGATTGAAATCAACACCATGGCAAGTGGTCTAGCAGGACTGGGATCACAAGCAACATACTTACATAGGTAGTCCTATCAATATCATCATCTCTGTCTGTCTGTCTGTCTGCCTGCCTGTCTGCACGTCAGCCTGTCTGCCTGATGGTCAGTCTGTCTGTCTGTCTGAGTGTCAGTCTGTCTGTCATGATGCTTTTTAAGTTTGTTGTTTGTTAATCTCTCTTTATCAGTCTGTCTATCATTGTATGTACATAGCATCTTTTTTATAAGTTGTTATTTGTTGTGTCTCTTAATCTTTTAGTCAATATATTCCACTTGTTAGCTTTCCATTTGTTTGTCGGTGTATTATGTGTGTGTGTGTGTGTGTGTCTGTCTGTCTGTCTGTCTGTCTTTCTGTTTATGATATCACTTGTCATTTTTATGCTAGATTCAATCTTGAAAACCTTGGGTTACCAGACATTACATCTAAGCTACCTGATAGTCTCGCAGTGGATAGAATGGCCGAAGGCTTTGTAGAAGCTTGGAATCTTTATGGAAACCCAAAGTAAGGAATACTTTCCAATCACTATACGCTATGTTTTATGAAATACTGTGACAGTTTGATGGTTGACATAGACAGACTTTTTGACTGAAAGAAAACAACATTTTTAAATGTAACCAAATGTTGAGGGAAAGCTTTCTGTACGCAGAGGTTTTTGTGTGATTTAAACATTGTATTCATTTTATACAGGGCTGCCATCTTGTTTTTGATTGAAGAGGTATCATGGAACATAACAGACCAAAGATGGTTAGAATATAAAATAAGAAACATCAATAAAGAAATACCAATTATACGGAGGCAATTTATAGATGTAATGGAACGAGCAAAATTAGATAATGACAGGCTTGTTATGTAAGTATAAATATGAATTTTGTAGCCTTTCAATTAATACTTTTGTAATGACACTGCATGAATCATTATATTGTTCTGTTGTTTGAAAGAGTACTCTGGGGAGAAATAATTAGTTTTCATGTTTTACATTTATACATTGGCCTACATTATATTGGCATGATTGTCAAATCTCTCTTTTTGTACTTTGCAATATCATTCTACAATATATTTCATTTCAGCTGAATATTGAGTAACAAAACCCTTATGTCACGAGTGCTTTCTTTCTTAATGAGGATACATACTGGATATACCATTGCACGTTTAATTATAAATGAAAATGTGAGGAACATGACAATTCTGAGCATTTTGACTGATATTTTGATTCAAGCAGTACACAAAGAACTTATTACGTAGACGTGTGTAGAATGACTATGATACACTTATTTTGATATAATTCTTGTTATTACACATATCAATAATTTGTTTTGATTGTTCTTATTTCAGAGACAACTATGAGATTGCCATTGTTTACTATCGCTATGGCTACGCACCAAGTCACTACAGAACAGAAAAAGTAAAATATTCCTATAAATTATTATTTAAAGTAACATTAAAGTTATTAAAGCCACAGTTATACATTTTCGTAAAATTGTGACATTTGTTTCTTCATCTGTTTTCGTCATTTGCTTTGTCATTTACAAATACTGGTCTACTCAGCTGAATTGATAAACTTTATACTCAAGTGAAAATGCCTGCCCCGATTAATCTAGTATAATATTAATGTCAATGCATGCCTTCTATGACATTAAAATTGTGTTCTGTTTTATTAGAACAGTTGATTGCCTAGTATGGATCCCTGGACATCTTTTTATATGTATCGAGAATTACGTCATCGTATTATTTTCTTAATAGCGGGTTTAATTCAGTCAATTGCAAGTGGTAGTTATGTATGCTTCAGTAAGCAGAATACTAGGAGTGACTTTTAAATACGCAGCATAAATCTCAGCTTGTACCCTTTAAAGCTAAAACTGTTTGATCTGACTAACGAGTTCGTCCATAAAACTTACTAAATAATTATACAAGAGTTTAAGGTCTCTGCTTCACCAGATGGTATAAAACAATAACACTCAGTTCTTGCAAAGATATTTCTACTCATGATCATTTCTTATTTATTTGAAATCAGTGTATCATTTTGCCAAAATATTCCTTTCAGGAGTGGGAAACACGGTTAATGTTAGAGAAATCTCTTGCTATCAAATGTCCATCCATTGTCTATCATCTTGCTGGAACTAAGAAAGTTCAACAAGAATTATCCCAGCCTGGAGCTGTTGAAAGATTCCAGGATTATTTTCCTGATCCAGTAACATCAGTACAAAGGATTCGGGACACATTTGCTGGGTTGTATACGCTAGATATGGTAGGTATACATTATTTGCTGGTTTGATATGATAGGTAATTATGTTATGGGCACAATTATTGTATACACTAGGTATTGTAGGTAATTATGTTATAATGGATGGACATATTTGCTGGTTTGATATGATAGGTAATTATGTTATGGGCACAATTATTGTATACACTAGGTATTGTAGGTAATTATGTTATAATGGATGGACATATTTGCTGGTTTGATATGATAGGTAATTATGTTATGGGCACAATTATTGTATACACTAGGTATTGTAGGTAATTATGTTATAATGGATGGACATATTTGCTGGTTTGATATGATAGGTAATTATGTTATGGGCACAATTATTGTATACACTAGGTATTGTAGGTAATTATGTTATAATGGATGGACATATTTGCTGGTTTGATATGATAGGTAATTATGTTATGGGCACAATTATTGTATACACTAGGTATTGTAGGTAATTATGTTATAATGGATGGACATATTTGCTGGGTTGTATAGTTGTATATTTTAGATATGGTAGGGATGGTTGATGGTAAGCTCTCTTCAATGTTAATGATATCATAGTTAAAGTTTAAAGATACATTTTTAATATAATAATGTCCTTATTTTGTGATGTGACTTAGTATGAAATATGCTCTTGAGAGAGAGAGATCTTGCACCTATACTGCAGCAATAGTTTTACTATTAGTCATCGCTAGGTTAATCTGGAAATATATTTATGATGTTCAGGTTCAATCAACAAGCACCATTCCAAAACTGTATATATAGTATTGGTATCCATAGACCAGTCACTATATTAAGTGATCAAATTGCAAAACTGCGTCCTGTGAGTTGCAAAACTTACCCGCGAGTTGGAAAACTGTTACACAATCCTATTAAAAGTAAAACTAACAATTAAGTCATAGTTACTTTCTGGTCACGACAATTCTAAACCTGCAACCTGTGACTGTGAGTTGTAAAACTGCAACCTGCGACTATGAGTTGTAAAACTGCAACCTGTGACTGTGAGTTGTAAAACTGAAACCTGCGACTGTGAGTTGTAAAACTGCAACCTGTGACTGAGTTGTAAAACTACAACCTGCGACTGTGAGTTGTAAAACTGCAACCTGTGACTGTGAGTTGTAAAACTGCAACTTGTGACTATGAGTGCAAAATTGGGATTTTTTTTTCAGTTTTTAGGAAGGTATAAAAGATACCGTTATATTCATTGATGTCACGATAGTTTTGTAATTTCCATTTTCTTGTTACAGGGTAGTGAAGGTGATAAGAATGTCCAAAAGGCTCTTTCAAATCCAGACAAATATGTCCTTAAACCGCAGAGGGAAGGTGGAGGTAAGTAAATGGTTTAATAAATGTCAACTGGTATTGTAATGGTGACTAGAAACAATGGAATTATGAGAGCTCCATGTTTAATTGGCCATTCCATATAACGGGCAGGGTCTCGAGAGGCTACTTATGTCACCGCTTGTGCCATAACTTTGCCCTCTGGGTGAACTTCATGTGTCTTACAAGTAGGACAAATTGTGTAGTCAAGAGTATACAGTAAGTGAGACTACTATTTGTCATATACAGTACCTATATTGGAAATATTACAATCTTATCTACATGTCCATAGCTTTTCATATCATGCCGTGGAGGTGTTTGCCAAAAGAAGGCCAATGGGAGGGTGACCCTAAAACGAATGACAACCCGAATGACAGAAAATGAATGACAGCATTTCCAGTATGTAAACAGTGGAATGACACCCTTTTCTACATTCAGTTAGTTGAATGACAACCCCCCCCCCCCTGCACTCTATGGCATAAGTGGAATGACAGCCTTTCAATGCTTTGAAACTGGAATGACAGCATTTCCAGTATGTAAACAGTGGAATTACACCCTTTTCTACATTCAGTTAGTTGAATGACATCCTCGAGCTCTGCACTGGTTCCGTGAAATATAATTCTTCGAATTCGCTCGAATGTGTGTCACTGAAATGGAGTGTTCCATTAAAGCTTGTTTGTTTTTCAACCAATTTTTCCTGTTCCAAAGTGAAATCAGACAGTCTCTTCTCTTTCGAGAATTTGCAATATCAGCACCATACTCTGTACATACTGCCATCTATTAGGTACTTGCTGTTTTCACTGGTATGGATGTGCATCCACTTACATTGTTCAAGCCATCATGCCAATCTTACATCTTTAGATTTTCCAGACTGTGACGATTGATCTTTTGAAGCCACCACATTTGAAATGTCACCTGTTGTCTTGTTGCGATTAGCAGGTTGTTCATCATTTCCATCACTCATACCTGGTTTACAAGCAGAAAAGAAATGCGTTATACGTCGTTGTGTTGGAATCAGAGGCTTGCCGACATAATAATGTCCAACAACAAACTTATCAAATTTGAGTACACTGCTCACGTGAATGGTCGTCCATTGTTATCTAAAGGAAGTGTCAATCAAAACAAACGTCAACAACTTTGTCTTCATATGTTTTGATACATTGGAGTCAGAGTACAGTACCGGTATGTCAAGTCAGGTCAACAAAAAAATGTGTTTTCCGATCAGTGTGCATCACTTAAATAGCACGCTTCGATCTTCTTTTTTCTCATGTTTGTCCAGCCAATACAGACTGCAGATTCAAGGGAAATACAAAATAATTCTTCCTACATTAATTGCTACTTCAGAGAAGGCAACTGCAGAACTACTCATGAACAATTGTTTTAAAAATTGTGTTGTCACACCACGTTAGACAATGTTTTCTGACTAGAAATAACATCTTTCTTTTTTGTGGCCTAGATGTATAATTACCGAAAATATGGCAATATCTTATTAAAACTAGAAGATACATCTATAATATTTTCAGGACAGATATGCATTGCTATCACAAATCTATATACCAAGTTATGATGAATGAAGCGTGCATTCTTGAGATATAGCCTAATTAACGAAAAACATTAATTGCGTAAATTGCTCATAAATATTCATGGCTGTTTACCAAAACCTAATCAGTTCTTGCCATTACCCTACGAAACACATTTACCAACTGTCGTTTGAATTGAGCCAGTCATTTTGTAGAAAATAGTGACACACACACACACACACATACATACATACATACATACATACATACATGTAATACAGTTTCAATTGAGGATGAATCCCACTTTTTATTTCCCTGTCCATTCTATCATGATTTATTCTATAATACATTTCTTGATTCATGTCCACATTTTGTAAAACTTTAATGAGTCAGACAAAGGGAACTTTATAATGACCAATAAGCCTAGAGTAACTGGTAAATTTATTCAACAAGCAAACACCAGAAGGTGTAATCATTTGTACATTTCATCGTAGTACTGTTACTTTTCTTTACTTGTTAAGATTGTGACCTTTCCATTTTCAAGTTTCTTTTAGATTAATTATTAATTTCACAGTGACAAATAAGTCTGATGGGCTGGGTAATGTATTAACTTTATGTTCTTTTTTATTTGTGAGTGTATATTCACATGTCACTATAATAAACATCTTTTACTACTAGTACATGGTGACCCAAATCCTCTTGTTTTCCCAAATACAGGAAATAATGTATTTGGTGAGGACATAGTTCCGGTTCTGAAGGAAATTAGTCATGATGAGAGAAGAGCAGGATATATTTTGATGAGCAAGATTGAGCCACTGGTAGTCAAAAACTATCCTATTATAAGTAAAACAGACTTTGATCTGACTAACATGGTCAGTGAATTAGGAATATTTGGAGCTGTCATTAGGTAAGCAAATATTCAGTTTGTATTGATAGAGAGCAGTAATCAATACAAGTGTACTAAAGACAGAAATAAGTCTGACTGGACTCTTCCTTTAAGTTGATACCAATCAATACTAGTGTACTACAGGCAGAAATAAGTCTGACTGGACTTTTCCTTTAAGTTGATACCAGTAATCAATACAAGTGTACTTAGGTTAAGGCAGAAATAAGTAATCAATACAAGTGTACTAAAGACAGATATATAAGTCCTTTTGTTACCTAAAAAATCTATTTGCTTTTTTTGCAGCAATATTAATAGAAAGACAGTTATGTACAGCAACACATGTGGTCACATTTTACGAACAAAGCTCATTTCTGCAAATGAAGGAAGTTTTGCCAATGGAAGTGCTGTTGTGGACAGTCCATGCCTCATACATATAAACAATATTAAATTCTAATATCTCTACTTTTAGTCTGTAATAGTAGTAATTTCAAGTTGTTTCTCTTTTTGTTTAACAAAGTGGTTATATATGTATACAAAATTATTCACTTAATTACCTTAACAACTATCAATATTCAAAGACGTTCACAGTGTAAGTACAATTTTCAATAATATTATTACTATTTCACAACACCTTATTTCTGTATGTCTAATTTTCAATCGGTAATGTAATTTTTCTTTTCTCTTCTTTGTAAATATATAATATTTTGTCAAATTTAATATATTTATGAATTTGTATACTTTATTGAGTTTTCAACTGACTCTCCTACCTGAAAGTGTTAAATAGAAATAGAAAGGGCTAAATAGAAAGATGAAAACCAATACCATTGGATTCATTCTGATTTTGTATAATTATAAAAATATAACCTCCTTAGGACTGATATAAATAAAGTTAGCCACTGTACTATGGGGTGAGATCACCACCAAATTAGAATTCCTTTATGTATTTTATCATTATTTGACGATATTACCATTATTTTATCATTCATTGAAGTTATTTAATCAATATTTTATCAGTAATAGACGGTTTTCTTATTTTGTATTTATTTGATGAATATTTTATCATTATTTGATGATGCTATCATTATTTCATCATTACTTAATAATAATTAATTGATGGTTTAATAACAATAATAATACGTTTATTGCTTTACAAGGCCTCCGGCCTATATATAACGTAAGAGATTTACAACAAACTCAAAGTCAAAGTCACATATCAATGGTTGGAATAAATACTAATATTACATTATTTCACTTGTAAGCATCTCTCTACTCTCTATGTTTAAGCATTGTATACAAATTTACATAATGATGTTAGAAGTTCAGGTTTGTTT
>NC_135555.1:24390224-24437724 GCF_964340395.1 Glandiceps talaboti | reverse complement strand
ATGGACTTAAATTACTCTGGTGATTTACACATTACAGTTGACTCTGGTAGTGCATTCCAATCCATCATGGTCCTTGTATGAATGAACTTTTGTATATTTTCGATATTAGGCTGCTTTCACAAAAACTTGTGGGGGAATTTGAGGGGGTACGCATAGTGTTAGGGGGGTATCTGAAAAAATAATGTGGGTACCTGAAAAATAAATTGACTTCATGATTCCTTATACATGGGAAAATTCACCTTTTAATAGCTAGCTGGTCAGCGTTTTTTCAACGATAACAACAAAACACCAAAGTTGTCAACAAATTAACACATGTAACAAACAATTGTCTGATTTTAAAATCCTTCAAATTGCACATACAAAATAATACATCAGTGTAAGAGTTGAATGATATTTGTTGTTTTTGGCCAAAAGAAATACCAGTATCTTAAATGTGTAGAAAGCAGCTTTAAAGTTGAACATATCCAGGACCAGAATTACTGTAAAATTAGTCATTTCCTCTGCTATGTGCTAAAATCAGTTTTAACAAACATGTCAAAATGCATTTAGAGCAAAAGCCCTCCAAATTCCAATGATTGCATGCACTATCACAACACAAGGAATATATGTCATATTCATCAGCTCTTTCCATCACACAGCTTTTACTAATGTGGTATACTGATATGCTATACATGGAATGTTTCGAATGTCCCTTTTCACTTTACTGAATATTTTGTTTAATGTGACCATCCTTCCATTGTTCCTAAGTGATATCAAACTATTTCATATAAACAGATTTTAGTACATAGCATAGAAGACAAATATGAATGCAATATTTTATACATTGAAAAAACTCTCAGAAATTTTTTTTAAAAGTATATCTAAGCCTGCTGCCAAAGTAGAATGTCAATGATAGAGTCACTTGAGAGGAACATGCAACAAATGGAGTGGTTCACAAATATCAAAAACTGTGTAAAAAAGGCTTGTAAAATTCATTTCCTATTGACATGAATCGGGAGTTAAGTATATATCGGAATGGTTTCTCAATACCTGTGAAACCCTATTCAATTCCAATTTTAATCTATTATCCCTGAACAAAGACTTATTCCAACTGTCCGTGAACAACTTAACCTGAGGTAGTTGCATAGTTAGTGTGTCATTGAAAGTATAGTCAAACAGTGACGTGTCAAATTCCTTGTTATACAACGTAGATAAAACAGGAACATTTAAAATATGTTCATTTTGTCTTATTAGGCTGGCAATTAGCATCTATGACTCAAAATAATAATAAGTGGACATTAAAATGTGCGAGCGACTTTTATAAGGCTTGGTGAAAACAAATACCAATCCCTTAAACTAACTAAGTGGACCCGTTCTGAAGCCATGTAAACTATTAAGTAGAGCGTCGTTTACCTGTAATTATAACCGGATTATCGCGTAAAGATGTAATCGCTTCATCGTTCAAATAAGATTCCGATATCCATGAATTCTCTGAACTTGGATACCCCTCTCATTTCACTAAGTATTCCAAAATACCGTTTTTGTGCCGTCCGCGTAAAATCTTATCAATGCGATAATATGTATCGTTCCCTGCAGGTTCGTTTTCTCCTGCTAAACTATCACTGTCATAATCAATAGGTACTCGTGAAGACGGCTTATTTCGCCTACGTCGATATCTATATCGATTATCGTTCGAGTGCCGAATCGAAGCGCTTACAGAGGGTGACTAAAGGCCACCCAAACACTAGATTATATACTCTTGATATTGTCAGGACCGAGGTCAACATCTCAAAAAAAATCACCCCTAATATCATTTTACCCAACTGTTCCCCGTTTTACTCCTGTCAGACCCATGTAACTTCTCTCCTCACATCACACCTGAAAGTGTTTTCAATATCAACTCCATTCACCATGTAATTTGTTGTGATATGTTTTTGTCCAAAACTGAGATTTCTTTTTAATTTCAGTACATGGTTGTCAGCAGCGATTTGATTGAAATGGTCTGATATTATTACAAACACACACACAAACAAACACAAACACAAACACAAACACAAACACAAACACAAACACAGACACAAACACACAAACAAACAAACAAACAAACAAACACTAACACAAACACAAACACAAACAGACACAGACACAGACACAGACACAAACACAAACTAACAAACACAAATACAAAACACAAACAAACACAAACACAAACACAAACACAAACACAAACACAAACACAAACACAAACACAAACACTATAAACAACACTAATCCGATGTGCCAGCAGTGGGATACCAAATTTCAAAACAAAATTGCAAAATTAGTCAATGACCCTCCTCATCCCATTTTCTAAAACATGCCCCCCCCCCCCAACCGATTTGCAAAATGTTAACACGGATGACGTCATCATTTACGGGAATCTCGTGACGATGGCATCATCTGACCAAAGTAAGTTTGCATTTGTACAATAAATCTACCAATCTTGTATACCATAGTGAACCCTGGACGCATGACCCCTGCATAGGTATGACCTTGGCACACTTCTATACATCACAAGATATATAGAGATAAGCTATTAAAGATACAATCACCGTACTAAAACGACAACTCATCAACTCAGTTAGCTATAGCCTGGACTTTAATGCTTTGCACAGTCAGAACTTACTGCAGAGGTGGAGAAATAAATTTGAAACAAAACAAAATTCTCCTTTCGACTGTCCAAAATTACATGTCAAGGTGTAGTTCCAACTTCCTACGATTACTGTGATGACAAATGAATTATACTATATACTATATGTATATAACGGGTTGGTTCTATAGTCTAAGAGCGATTGACCGGTTGTTGAAAGTTTACTAAGTTTTTCGATGACTGTAGTTTGGAGTCGCATCCAAAAGTAATAATTTTGAAGCTGAAAATAATTGGCACAAATTTGCCCTGTCTCAAAAATCTGTACCATAAACGAATTGTCCGTAGAGTTTAAGCCCTGGGTAACAGCATGCATCTCTCAAATCCAATCTGATTAAAATGTCGGCTAATCGTGCAATGCTATCTTACCATCGTTATTTAGCTATAATTTACCATGTTTACGAAGTCCCTCTACGGCTTTCGTAATAATTGACCTTCGTAGTACATGTTTACGTTTTTAGCCTGATCGCCTCCTCTACGTATGGTAAGATAGCAATGCACGATTAGCCGACATCTATATCGGATTTTAATCAGATTGAGTTCAGTTGTGCTAAAAAACAAATTTTACACAGAACTTCATCTGAGCTACACTATAATATAAGACACGTCTGGTTGTTCAATCCTCTGGACGGTCGCGCAACTTCTTGTCAGTACGTGACGCCAGGGAGGGCGGTACGTCGGCAGACAACTTGTCCGTGTAACATCGAAAGTACCCTCGGTGATGTACACTGGAGTACATCTAACATTGGAACGGTGTAACATTCGAAGTACTTCACCTACATCGGTACATCAGAGTACAATGTTACTGTAACAATCGTATGAATTTATCTTGGCGAATTCTCCAGGAAAATAGCCCCCTTGTTGTGCAATGCATGCAATGTGAAACCAACAAATTAGATGCTCATAGTCGGACTCAAATTACACACTCAGTGTCAGACACAAATTAGATGCTCATTGTCAGACTCAAATTACACACTCATTGTCAGACTCAATTCACGATTAGCCGACATCTACATTGGATTTTAATCAGATTGCTCTCAAATTGTGCTTTTCAATTGTTCCCTTCGGGTAGCCGTTGTTGATCTTTAAAATTCAAGTCTGCACGTTTCTTCCCATGTGCAGTTCAGTCACTTTTGTGACTAACTAATGGTAACTAATGTTAACTAATTGTTACAATACTCTAAGAGTTTTCTTCTTTTTTTTTGTAAAGTTTGAGGAAAATTGTTTTAGCCATATGCATGCTCATATGTTCTTCTGTTTGCTTTCAAAGTTCGTGTATATATTTTTCTTTTCTGGTGGAGTAAATTTCAATTAAATTAAAATAAATTAAATTAAATTAAATTAAATTAATTTAAATTAAATTAAATATATTAATTTAAAGGTGTATAAAATAACTGAAAACGAAATAATCTTGTTTATTTGGGTCTAAAAATAAATGTCAAGTGTTTGGTTAACAGGCTTAAATTCGAAATATAATACTGTGGTTGGTCCAATATTTAATTATGGGATGTTTCCGAGTTCTCATACAAGAAAGTATTCGATGTTCTTCGTACAGGTATGCATTGATTTTACTTGTTAACATAGACCACCTTCAATGCCCCTAGTTGATATTAGTTTGTAGATAAGAAAGTAGTATACACATCCATAACTACATATTATCTTAAAGCTCTTGATCCATTCCTTTCAATGAAATTGGTAATATTAGCTTTTTTGTACTTCCGGTCACATGACTTATACATACGTGATAATTTGCATTTTTGGTTCAACAAAAAATAGCTCCTTCACAAATGATGACCAACAATAGAAAACAACTAACAGTGTTTATCACCAAGTCAGTGGCTAAAAAACAGTGTTGCACATTTTTCCTATCTGTTTTTGTTAAGAAGAAATCGTGTCCTAATAAACTGGGTATGTCTCATTTAGATCCATCTTACTTTCGCAATCAGAAATCTGAGACACAGTTTTATAGCCACTGACATGGTGATAAATACCGTGCATTGTTTCCTATTGTTGGTCGTAATTTGAAGGAGCTAATTTTTGTTGAACCAAAAATGCAAATTATCACGTATAAATGTTACCAATTTCATTGAAAAGAGTGGATCAAGAGCTTTAAGAAAATATATAGTTATGGATGTTTATAATCATTACTTTCTTAACTACAAACAAATATCAACAAGGGACATTGGGCGTGACCTATAACCTTAAGCTTGTTAACTAGTTTCTCCTTATGACGTCATTGAATGCCGTTGGCGCTATTGTTTTCCATAAATGAAGTTTCCAAGTTCTGCTATATTAAAACAAATCAGTTAGCCATTATGTCTGCATGTTGAACAAACCATAAATGTGTTATTATTAACCAGATAGACTGTGTAGTGTAGTCTGAATGACGAATGGCCACTACGTGACACCATGGATACACTAATCCAGTCCTATCAAACACGTTTATGTGAATCACGCTGTCACCTGAGGTTATGACGTCATGATATGGATTACCACACCTCTAACAACGTTCCTATGACAAGAAGAATACTCTATGATAACAGGTTTGAGGCCAAGCTAAATGAATTGTATGGTTCTCATGATCATTAGATGAATTTCAAAAGTATATAAGGTTGAAGTTCGTCTTTTTACTTTTTCAATGTTGGGGGTCATTCCATCACTATCTCTATACAGTTAGAGATTTTTACACAACTTTCGAGATATGTTTCTCGAAGGATATAAAAAGCTTCGGAGTCGGAAACGTGAAACTAGGGAGGATGGGTTTCCAGAACAATGCATATATTTTGATTGGCCTAATATATATGTATATAGGTCCGTATGATAGCAAAGACACGTTAGTTATTAGTAAAGTTAAAACACTGTCATGGCGGACCAGAAGAAAGACGAAATGCAGGGAATGCCTGACCATGAAATCAGAATACCTCCGTCACAGGACGAAGATGATTCTGTCATAGATGCCCCGCAACGGGGTGTTGTGGAAGCCTACGTCCTGGGACTTCCTCTAGGTTGGTTAGGCTTTCACCAACACTACCTTGGTCGGTATGGTTGGGGAGTTCTCTATATGTGTACCGTAGGCTGTTTTGGTTTTGGTTGGCTTGTCGATTTACTTAGGATGTATTGGCTTGTCGATCATGTCAACAAGAGATTTATTGAGAAGGCCAAAGGAATCAAGACACCACCACTAAAGCAACTGGACGATGCATATGTACTAGGAGTACCTCTAGGTTGGTTGGGTAAGTAAGTAAGTAATGTATACCAGAAATATACATCACAGCCCTCTGTCGCACCACATTCCCTCTATCACACACATTATTATCGCTAATCAACCACTAGTTTGTATTTGCGTTGTGCTTATTTGTACATTTTCATCGATTAGTAAGTCTTCTCAACTTCTTATTTCTCATTTTGTGTAATGTACTGGATACATTGAATTGGTGACTTGTGAAACGTCCATCCAGTGGACCAATTCTTTTGCAAGTCACAATAATAGATAGACGACGTATACCATACTGTTAAAATATCGCTTTTCTCACAGCATATAGGGGAATGTTCTTGTCTTATAGTCATCTACATGAACGGCATTTTCACCTGGGCAATTTGTGATTTTCAAACTTTTGTGAAATCAACACATGTTCACACAACTGTATATTGAAGATTTACTGCGAAGATCTAGATATGACGTCACATATATACTCCACTAAGTGCTACCTGCTGTAGACTTCACACCTGTATCGTAAGTCTCGTCTTTGTGCCAAACGTTGGAGTGAATGTTCAGCTAATTAACTATATACTCTGTGACATGTAGAAACAAATTTGCCCTTGTACTGGATCACACGAGCACTCGGGAATAGCTCAAAAGACAGAGATTTAAGGTTGGCCAGTTACCTCTTCGAACGAGATGGTTACTTTTTTCCATCCCTCCTTCTATTGGTCTTTATAGTCAAAACTCTTACTTAAAAAAGTGTCTACATTTCTGTTACTAAACAATGATGTCATAAAATCTTCTATCTGATTGGGAGTAAGTAAACGATGAAGTCATCGATGATAATTAACTTTTTAAATGAGGTCGTCAGCTTATCGTATACACTAAGATCATATGCTCTCATTAATCTATTCTGTGACAAAGCAATGAGATTATTTTTACACTCAACTGATCACGATATATCACCACATAGTTTAATCGTCAACCCACTGAGAAGAGCCAGGGTTAAAACTATAATTAGTTGAGTAGCTTAGCTCAATTTGAGAAGTGAATGTAATATAGTTTTAAACAAAGGGGCGAAATTGCCGAAGTAATAAATATTGAAATAATTGGTTCATGACATTTTCTTAATTCCAAAGATATTAAGAGTTATGATAGAAACTGATCTGGTAAATTGGAAAGATTCACTTCATTTAATGTTCAGTATAGTACAGTACAGTACAGTACACTGTGTAACGGGGCCTCACTCACCGTACGTATACATTAATTTATAAAGTTAATACATTGCGAGATGGACAGTGTTAGAAAAACATTTTGACAACTATACTATTGGTAAATAAATATACAAATTAATGAATAAAGTACATGAATACAAGAAAATGGGATTAACAATATCTAACCCTTATCACAACTTTAAGAGAATCTTTAGTAAATACAACATATGCATATGTTCTCAGTGATGGAAAGAACTCATCTGTATTATATAGAGGACATACTAATAGAAAGTGGAATTCATTTTCTACAAGGTTTATCTCTGTGGTAGTCTTGCAATATTCACAAATTCTCTGATTGAACGGTCTGATATTTGTTTAATTTAGTCACATTCGCCGCCTGGCCCAGGAGATAATTATCCAAGGCTACTTCTCTGCTATAGATGTTTTTGTTTCCCTTCCAACGGGTAGCTATAATAGCCCTACTTTGCCTCTATAGACGTCGTTTCGGGACAATTCTAGACGATCTCATTTCAATCGTCATTATTATTTCACGTCGGCTCCTTGCTCTAATGACAACACAAGTGAGGAAGTTGGAGTCGTTGGTCACTGAGGCAGCTCAGCCTCCTAAAGTAACTTCAATCGATTTGCCTGAATAAGTGATGCAAGGTGCAATTAACTGGCCATTTAAAGTCCCGAATTAATGGTGAAAAATAAAAAGCTGTTGATATCGCCAGTTTACAAATTGACAACTCGACTCGGGGGTGGGGAGGGGGCATTATTTGTTAATGAAAGTCATTGCTGCACCTTTATGGTCCGCTCACTTCACGTTCACGCTTTAAGCTACACGTAGTTTACGCGTTGGCACATACGTATTTACATCGCACATACATACAGTACATATTTATGTTTTTGTTATTCGATTTTAAATATCCACATACAATCTTAGCTATATTATGCAATGATGGCCATCACAAAACTTACTACACATTTTGCATATGGTAATCACAAGAACAGATTAGATTTTGGTAAAAAGCAAATGAATATTAACTATACTAGTCATTTGCATAATTTGCATTTTTTTGTAACTCGGCTATATAATTCAAATTTACCATAACAAAGCCTATATGTTGTATAAAGAGGGCTGATGTAGCTTATAGTTTAAATTAATAATTGATGACTTGTATAATTAATGATTGTAAGTAAGTAAGCAAGTAAGTAAGTAAGTAAGTAAGTAAGTAAGTAAGTAAGTAAGCAAGTAAGTAAGTAAATGAGTGAGTGAGTAAGTAAGTAAGTAAGTAAGTGAGTAAGTAAGTAAGTAATTAAGTAAGTTAGTAAGTAAGTAAGTAAGTAAGTAAGTGAGTGAGTGAGTGAGTGAGTGAGTGAGTAAGTAAGTAAGTTAGTAAGTAAGTTAGTAAGTAAGTAAGTGAGTGAGTGAGTGAGAGGGTGAGTGAGTGAGTGAGTGAGTGAGTGAGTGAGTAAGTAAGTTAGTAAGTAAGTTAGTAAGTAAGTAAGTAAGTGAGTGAGTGAGTGAGTGAGTGAGTGAGTGAGTGAGTAAGTAAGTAAGTAAGCAAGCAAGTAAGCAAGAAAGCAAGTACACAAGTAAGCTATACTTCAAATTCCTAGTTATCTTTACCATATATACCACTATGTGACTGTTGCTATGGTCTAATGGCTCAAACTAGTAATTTTGCAAATGTTATATTAATACTCAAAATTGTATTGCAGTCTGGGCCATATTTGTAATAAATGTCATTAGGAGTAGTAGTCCACAAAATAGGAAGTGTGTGCATCGTTGAGTCTTTGTTTGGTGTGATAATCTCCCAGAAGATAAGAGATAATGCAAACTGTTGCTGTAACTGGTCCCCAGATCAGGGGTCTGTGTTTTAATTTAGATAAGAGGAGATGAATGGAAAAGGCGTCTTTATTTAGTCACTAAAGAGAGGGGATTATATACTGCTGAAAGAGAGAAAAGTAGTCAGGGAAAGAAGAAAAAAGTTTTATATCACCACAATCATCAGTCAATTGATCAATATCACACAAAAGTTTTATTTCACCCACAAAAGTTCATCATTCAATAGATCAATCATCCATTCATTTGACCAACCAATCAATCAATTGATCGATCGATCAATCAATACTACTACTACTACTACTACTACTACTACTACTTATAATAATAATAATAATAATAATAATAATAATAATAATAATAAAGCCAATTTAAGAGCTCTAGGCACAGACACAGAACTATTAACAAAAACGAGAGGATACAGAAAAACAATTGAAAACAATCAATCAATCAATCAATCAATCAATCAATCAATCAATCAATCAATCAATCACTCGATCAATCATCCATTCAATCAATCAATCAATCAATCAATCAATCAATCAATCAATCAATCAATCAATCAATTAATTAATTAATTAACTGATCAAACAATTACATTCTTGCTGCCCCTGTGATATATGCATACATTTTGTCGTTCCCATCTGTCATATTTGTAAGTATAATTTCATTGCTTATCATAAACACAACTAATTAAGTATATTATGCAGGCATTGATAGATAACAAGTTTTGTTTTGTCCACTCGTAGGATTTCACCAATTTTATCTGAACAGACCATGTTGGGGAGTACTATACATGTGTACTGTAGGAGTGTTTGGAGTAGGCTGGCTTATTGATATCATTCGTATGCCTTGTCTGGTCAGCAGTGCCAATCACAAAATTATGACAAAGTATTTACAACAGCAGCATGTTGTTGGGGAGTCACAGCAACCTGTGATTTCTACGATATCTTCTGACACTGTATCATCACCACCATCAGGACAGCAGAGATCGTCAACGAGTCAGGATCAACACATTACTGGTGCACCTTACAATCCTTACCCATTGCTAGAAAGTCCAATGCCACCACCACCGTACACCGTGACAAATTCTAACTATGGATCTACTGCAAATAGTCCACACCCTACTCTACAAGGACTGAATAATCCATTGTATTCGTCTGTTGATAAGACATCTTTGCCCTGAAACTTTGACTATATATAATGAAAAATGTGGCCATAGCAGATGGTGTTGAAGAAACAAATACATTAATTGTTCGGTTGTTAAATGAAATTGAGAATTGCAGAAAGTCAATTAGCAGTTGGGGGGAGGCGGGTCACGCTGTTTTGAAAATTGTGGAGGGGGGATAATTGTGTTTTGGATTGTGATGGAAGAAAAAACCATTTTCTACAATGGCATATAGCCTTGTCTGAAATGTGGTACATGTAAATATTTGCTCTTGTCCCTGTTTCTTACGTGAATTTTTTAATTTTACTTATTAGTTCAAACATAACTATACATATACATATATATGTATTACCTAGCTACCACACTAGTTACAGAACATGTCGTGTAAATGCTTGGCTTTTTCACAATCAATGCTTCACTTATAATTGCACTTTGGGACAAAAGTGAACTTGAAGGTTTCGTAATGGTAATCTTCATAGTTTATAAAAGAAAATAATCTAATTTGTTCTACTAGTCAGTATGAACTTTTCAGAAGGGATTAATATACTATACCAATGTTACGGGCCCATTTTTATGTAACATGGGAAACTCATTTAAAACTTACATTTACATTAGCTATTCAAAGCTTGGAAAACTCAAAGGCTATGAATAACCTAAACATTGCCTTAATAGAAGCAAAAAACTCCAGATCTGCCAGGGGGAACCCTAAGGATTTCTTCACCCTCAGAGGTCACTCATACATTCAACCAACAATCAGATGCACCAACAACCTTTTTACTGTCATAATGGTATTAAACTTTTCTTAAATATTTTCACCCTATTCTAATTTGATATGATATTGTCTTTTAAAGATGTGAAATGTTTGCCAAGATAGTCTAAAATTGCCTTAAACTCCAAATCTCCCCTACCAATGATAATACCATTAGATGTGCTGATCTTTACTACATGTATATAATGATGCCATTTAACTTTTTAAGAAAACATTTCAACCCTATGTAAGTTATAAAGAATAGTTTCTGATACTTGATGGTGCTATCTTGTAAAGCATGTATTGAGTTATTGCTTGAAAGGGTCTGAATAGCCTAAATATTGGCTTTAGGAGTAAAAATCCTCCAGTGCTTCTCGATGGAGACCCCCTTGGACCCCAACATGAGGTGGACATATCCCAGTCTCAAGCTCTTCCCCTCTTACTATCAAGATGCTATCAAAGTATATTTCAAAAGTATTTCAACCCTATGTAGTTGCTTTTTACATGTTGATGCTGCCTTGTAAAGCTTGGAAATTATTGTCTGAAAGGGTCTGAATAGTTTCCAATTGACTTTTCAGAGTTTAAAAACCTCCTGGGCTTCTTGGGGGAGACCCCCTAGGACCCCCCCCCCCCCCCCACAAGAGATGTACATATTCCCTTCTCAAGGTTTCCCCCTGCCTTTCACTGTAAGATGCTATTAAACTCCTTTTGGAATATATTTGTGTAGTCAATAATTATAATTATGATAGTGTTAACCCCGGATCTTATATTAGGTCCCTGCCTTATTGAACTGGGCTCCTAAGTTATCTCAAACAGCTCTAACCAGACTATTTCCCTACAGTTTTCCCCATCCAAGCTGTCCTGCATATTGACACCTGATATGACAACCAGGTTTGTGTACCAGAATGATTTAACCTCATCCCTAGCACGTAAAGCTTCCTGGATGTGTGTATTTTGGGACATATCTAAGGTTTTAGTCCAGTAGTTTAGTATATATTTAATAGTATCTTGTCAGAGCTAACAAACATGCTATGTTACCCTTGTTGTTGAGCTTCAACATATATTTACAGAATTTAATGTGCAATTTTTCCAAGAGAGAAAGCAGATTCCTGACATTATTGTGATTATGAATGATGTCTCCTATCAATATTTCAAAGTAACAAGTTAGAATGGATTTGATCATAACATCAAACACATTTAGGTAAACATTTATTTACACATATGATTCTGAATAATTGATTCATTTTGGAACTTGCCTTCAAAATGTTATTTCTAAGCTCATATTGAGTTGTATTCAACTTTACTATATTTAGTATTAAGTTTTATTCCTAGCTATGTGTAGGATCACACTCTTTCTAGTTCTCTATACCATTTATGTTATCTTTACATTTGGTAAAAATCTTAGCAGATTTAAAATTTATTGAATATCATGGTATTAGATTTTGTCAGTATTAACTGAGTTTCCAAGTTTGACAATGTGAATCTAAACTGCTGATTAGATTTTAATTGCCAAATTTATGCTCAGAGAGAACTACTTAAAAATATGCATGACATTGTATTATCTAATAAGAGTGAGGGGTATTTGGAGAAAAGTCCATGTGTTGTTTAATGTCATTAACATGTATGGTGAAGAGTTTAAATGTTGAATTTTTGATGGGTGGGGTGGGGGGGGGGGGGTGCATCCCTCCTGACCCTCCTCTACAACTGTTGTAGGGGATATTGCTGGTCAAATATCGAACCTTTGACACCAGGATTTGTAATGTGCATCCTTTAGAGACTTACACTGAGATAAAATGGTTCAAAAAGTGTTACAGAATGACACCATTTGCTGTGTAGAAGACTGTACTAATAAACTGAAGTACTACTGCAAGCCAACATGTATGGTATTAGCAGTGATAGGCTGAGAAATATTTTATTGAAATTAACATGCACAGAGAAATAGTTGTGTACATGTATGTTGTGTTGGTTGGGAAAAGGAGTATCACACATATGTACACTATACATGTACATGTACATGTACATGTATGAATGAATATATGGGGGGGGGGGGGTGAGGGCTGGTGCTCAGAAATTAGCTAGTAAGGTAACACTGGCAGGCAAAAATGTCAATGTATTTTGTGCAAAGAATTCATGTATTAAATGTAAAATATGTTGGTGGAAATAAAAGAAGGAGAAATCACTGACTTTGGCCATGTGTGTGTGTGTGTGTGTGTGTGTGTGTGTGTGTGTGTGTGTGTGTGTGTGTGTGTGTGTGTGTGTGTGTGAGAGAGAGAGAGAGAACGTCCATGCTATCCTGTTTGTCTAAGATGTATGCAACAACTTTATGCAAGTACTTGTAGATAGTCATAAGGGATGATTGCACATTGTCACACGTTTATTAAACAAACATTGTTTGTCTAGGACTCTACACTACACTACACTACACTACACTGCACTGCACTGCACTGCACTACACTACACTGCACTGCACTGCACTGCACTGCACTGCACTGCACTACACTACACTACACTACACTACACTACACTATACTACACTACACTACACTGCACTGCACTACACTACACTACACTACACTACACTACACTACACTATACTACACTACACTACACTACACTATACTACACTATACCATACTATACAAAGTATAGACTTGGACTACGACATCACACATCATGTTGGTCAACAAACAAACAAAACACTCCACACTGTGTACTGGGACTTCTCAAAATACAGGGATATCTCTAAAACACTCAACATGTACATAGGTGACAGGTACATAGGTTAACACTAGACTATGTGTTATCCTTCATCAAATCTTTCAGGTCTCTCTTTCAGTCCACGTTGACATCCAGACTAGAGTTCTGAAAACTGAATTACCAAACAATGTCAGATATTGAGAATTTATTGAAGTCACTTGTATCACTACTTCACACAATATTTGAATATTTACAGGAAATGAAGTCAAATTTGATTAACTTTTGATGGAGAAAAGGGTTTATTTTCTTTCCATACTAGATGTCACCTGTAAGGTCCTTGGAGAATTGGAGATTGCAAAGATTGTTTTGACATATAATTGCATTCAATTCAATTACTGGTCTGTACATGTATAATAGATTTCTCTTTCAAATTCTACAACAACTAGTCTGACTTCTACTTTCTTTACAACAATAATTAAATGATATCAAGACAACTAAATGTAGACAACGTTACATCAAAATGTCTACAAATAAGTCAGTTCTACACATAAATACTAAAATATAAATAAATATATTTTTATAGAATATCAAAAATGCAAAATATGTTTAAGTATTTGTTATGACAAAGTTATTGATAAAGTGAAACATAAATATTTATCACATAACATTACATAATGTACTGGTATATAAGGTTATTATGTGATATAGTCAATATGGATTGGTATTCATATTATGAATAATCTTGACTGACTCTTGTCAGGCCAAACAATGACTTGCATATCAACATTAATTTCAGAAATAAGCAAGAAAAATGCCCAATTCTATTAAAAACAATTTTAAGTTGAAATATTGTTATATTTGTAATTTAAAACAAAACCATTTTAAAGTCTTGATACCCCTTGTTTCTATCATTTCTTAGAGATTTGAGTAAACTTGATAAGTCTTAGATTACAGGTCTGAGTAAACTTGATAAGTCTTACATTAGAGGTCTGAGTAAACTTGATAAGTCTTACATTACAGGTCTGAGTAAACTTGGTAAGTCTTACATTACAGGTCTGAGTAAACTTGATAAGTCTTACATTAGAGGTCTGAGTAAACTTGATAAGTCTTACATTACAGGTCTGAGTAAACTTGGTAAGTCTTACATTACAGGTCTGAGTAAACTTGATAAGTCTTACATTAGAGGTCTGAGTAAACTTGATAAGTCTTACATTACAGGTCTGAGTAAACTTGGTAAGTCTTACATTACAGGTCTGAGTAAACTTGGTAAGTCTTACATTAGAGGTCTGAGTAAACTTGATAAGTCTTACATTAGAGGTCTGAGTAAACTTGATAAGTCTTACATTACAGGTCTGAGTAAACTTGGTAAGTCTTACATTACAGGTCTGAGTAAACTTGGTAAGTCTTACATTACAGGTCTGAGTAAACTTGGTAAGTCTTACATTACAGGTCTGAGTAAACTTGGTAAGTCTTACATTACAGGTCTGAGTAAACTTGATAAGTCTTACATTACAGGTCTGAGTAAACTTGATAAGTCTTACATTACAGGTCTGAGTAAACTTGATAAGTCTTACATTACAGGTCTGAGTAAACTTGATAAGTTTTACATTAGAGTCATCTGCATAATTAATAGTCTTTAGTATCGGTAATTAGGCTATATCTTCGGAACATATACTTCAAATTCAGTATAATTTGGTACATTTGTTAACCATGAGAAAGTGTATATATTCTGGAAAGTTTCCTTTAATGAATAATGTGCATAATTAATGAAAACAACACAGCAATCACATACAACAATGGAAAACAACAAAGTAATGACATGCAATGATGGAAAACATTTTCTGTGTACATAAAGTACTTGCTTTGGTTCAAAAATATAAAATTAGATGTATAATTTGTCAAAGAGAAAAAAAGAAAATCATTTGCAAATATATCATGTCATATAATTTATAAAGATATAAAGACAGAGAAAATATTAGTAAAAGGGGGCACTATCTTACTTGTTACATCGTACATTGTGAACAATATTGCATCACATGTGGGTTAATGTATTTTTTGTAGTTGTATACATGACAAACCAAATTGAGTTTTGGGGGCTGCACCGAAAAATCAGCACCCTCATTGGCAATCACAATTTTAACCTGTTTCTGTATACTGCTTAAGGATAATATTAATCACTGATTAACATGTACAATGACAATGTCTGACTATTGGCTGACCATGGACAGATGGATGCATGAACACACAAACCGATGGACATGAGTCATTCCTATAGTCCCCTCCTGGCTGTGTCCATTGGCGCTGATAAGTAAAGGTTTTATGGAATATAGAGTTGGCAGGATTTCACCTTTTATCTTCTTATATGAAGTAATTTAATGATTCTAGTCTTGTGTATTTTATTCAGTTTCTCCATATCTTCCTGTGACAACTCAAAGTCAAACACCTGAAAACAATTTAGATGATGCCAAAGTCAAACACTGGTACTGTCACAATTTTCAGTTCTTATCTGTGTGCAGTTTTATAAAAATACACTTTTTGATGGTTACTTAGCCCTACATTTTCATTAATTCTTTAGCATCTGTTTTGGACAACCAAGTATGTTTTTGTTGTGTGTATTAATTTAAAAGAGATTGCTATTTATTGCATTCAAAAATAGAATGACATTACTGAATATATCTGGCTGGAAAATGATACATTTCAACATTTTAATTCCTTTACACTGTACACTGGTGTTTGCGTTTGCCTTTATGATTGACAATAACCAAGTATGTTAGGTACAGCATAAAACAAAATGAAACACATACATGTCCATGTCAATAATTCAACATGTGTGAATAGATTTTTTAACAAGATAGCAAATATAAAACATTTTGACAGACTGAAAATGACAGGATTCTTCATCTTTTTCATCAACTTATTGTTCTCTCATTCAATACATTATATCTTACCTGACTGTTTTCTAAAACTCTTTTCTCCTTGGTAGACTTTGGAATTGTGACGATACCATTCTAAAACAAACAAACAAACAAATAAACAAATAAACAAAGACATTGTGTTTTACACTTGAGATATTTTACTATGAGGCATTTCTTTATCAGACGATTCAACAGTGATGTCTTTAGAATATGAAACAAGATACGTATGTGTAGTTGAACAGATCGAGGTTTGAATTACATGTTGTCTGGGCTACACTAGCCGAAATACTAGCCTATGAGGCTACAATTTACCCATCTGAAAGACGATCTCAGGTTTGCTTGCAATTACTATTTGATATATGAAAGTCTCTAAAGCAGTCTCAAACACGGTCTCACTTTAAAATAGCATGTTCTTTGTTTTGAGAGTCTCAGTTCTGATTTCATTTCTCCTGTATTTGGGGTCTTACATAGGGTACCTCGACACTGTCATTTAATGCTAAAGCCACATGTATCTATCCATCAATTATCAAATCTTTTGAGAAACCTTTTGAAGTAATAATAATAAATAGAATCTTCTCCAGGAATAACCAAAGCTATTTAACATAGTAAGCGAGATATGTCATTATTTGTTTTTGAACTAAGGTATAACTTTTTCTACATTTTTGTTTTGTTTACTTTTAACTATAAATCATCTTTCTTTGGACTATTTTTCTGTCCTTGTTTGATTTGAGGGTAAAACACAATATTGATGAATAGTTCAGTTTTGACGAAATTCGGGATACCCTAATTTAGTGTTCTCATCATTTTGATAAAAGTAAAGAAATGTGACTATCCGACATCTACCTGAATATTCCAGCGAATTAAAACCTGAGACGGCGTCTTTCCATTCATCCTTGCCACTCCATTCACAATGTCATCATCTAGTGCCAGACCCTTTGACAGAGGTGAGTAACCCTAAAATATACAAGACAAACATCATAGCAATGACAAACATCAAACCATTCAATATTGGAGAGTGCTGTTCAGCATAAACCTACAGCGTCGTTCTTGGCCCCATAAAATGCAGACACAGTAAGACAGATCATGTACATAAATCCATCACAAAACGAATATAACTTCACACCATTCACAAATAAACTTGCCACTTAACAAACTAAGCAAAACTACATATACACGCTGAATAATATTAAACTATTCATTATTTAAATACAACTTTAGTGATGCTGTCCTTGACTTCATACTGTAAGATTAACCCCATAGTGGATGGAATCACAATTGAAATTCAACAGATATGTAGATTCTGGGGCTGATGTATACCTACACTTCATTTCTATTCAAAAGTGCAGTTTGTTTTATGGATTTTTAAAAGTTTTGTTGCAAAATTCAATATACTGGTTTAATATAATAGTAATACATACCCCCCCCCCCCCCCCCCCCCCCCCCCCCCCCGTATGTATAGGGTATACCCCTTGGTTTTGACCAGTTGACTCCATATACAGATAATAATACCCATTTGCTAGCCACTGACACTCATGCGTATATGTCGTCCACGGGTCAAAACCTTGGGTATACATGTACCATACCCAGGGGTGGTTTATTGCTTAATCAAATCAAACACAACTTACCTCTACACATATATTGTTGTCATGGCAATATTGGATTAACGCATCTGGTTTGTAGTAAATATGGTGTTCAATCTGTAAAATATATTATGGTATATTTTATTAGTTTAGTTTCAATATTTGTTGAGAAATTCTATATTACATGTTGTCAGTTTAGTTCCAATATAGTTGACATGGGGTGTGATTTGTACATACCTGGTTGACATGGGGTGTGATATATTCATACCTGGTTGACAAGGGGTTTGATATGTACATACTTGGTTGACATGGGTGTGATATGTACACACATGGTTGACATGGGGTGTGATGTATACATAACTGGTTGACAAGGGGTGTGATATGTACAGAATGTACATACCAGGTTGACATGGGGTGTGATATGTACATACCTGGTTGACATGGGGTGTGATATGTACATACCAAGCTGATATGGGGTGTGATATGTACTACATACCTGGTTGACATTGGGTGTGATATGTACATACCTGGTTGACAAGGGGTGTGATATGTACATACCTGGTTGACAAGGGGTGTGATATGTACACACCTGGTTGACAAGGGGTGTGATATGTACATACCTGGTTGACATGGGGTGCAACAGTCCAGCTGTCACGTAATTCTTCCAAATCTTCAACTTCAAAGTTACTGACACCTATTGCTTTACAAAGTCCTGCAAAAACAGTTTAGTGTACATGACGGTCAAAATTATGAATATATAATGAACATACTTGATTTAAAAATGCAGATATGGAATTTGTTACACACTGTACGACAAATTCTGACAATAGGGCAAGTAGTGTTCTATGGCATTATAGTAAGTTACACTCTGGGATTTTTGTCCTACCCACTGGGATTTTTGTCAGAAAAGTACATACTTTATTCAATAGTCGTAACATTTCCGACAAACATTTGCTGTTGCATGAGGTGCATCTGCTGCATCTGTGTAACTATAGGGTTGTCTACAGGTGGGGCTGCATGTTGTGGTCCCAGAGTGGCTGTAGACGACTGCGAGATGCCCATTTCAGCCTTTGGCATCTTGCTAACAGCAGTCATTGGCATCTTGCCAACTGCAGCCAAAGGCCTAGGTTCACTGCGAGCTACCGTTGTAGATTTCTTTTTCCCTGTCTTTACAGGTGTTTTGCCCTTCGAGTGACCACCGAGGCGGTCGTCACTCGTACTGGCATTTTTATCCATGTCGGACAAAATATCGCCCACAACATCTTTCATACCTGCTGCCTCAGAAGGGCCTGGGCATATACCATCATCATACAAGATGGCGTGACTGATGTCGAATAGCTGTGCCATAATTCACGACGAAACTTTAGAGAAAAGTAAATGTGTGCGTGCAGTAGTACTGTGGGCACACCCTGTAAAGTTCTGTTTTGTGTCTGTCGGGCAGAACCCGCAAACTTACAGATTTTGTAACAGAGCCTAAACAGTTGTAGTGTTTAGACTTGTGGTAATACTAACGCATTGACTTGTGGGTACATAAACGCTATCTCACGTGATCCGTAGTACCTACAGAATGGTGAGGTAGAATTACATGATCGTCTACGCATTCATCACCCATGTCAAAATGAACACACGGGCTGTTAACGGGTTCCCCGATCAATTTACCGGAGCAGAGTTCCCTCGTCCACCGACCCCACAGCGATACAAGTGTGGCCATGATCAAAGTGAAACTGTACTATGGAAAACATACAAAATGCTTTGAAATTGATGTTTTAACTAATAAAGAAGGCAAGCTAGCTTCACATCATAAAATATCTTCAGTATGATTGTAATTTTTCTTGGAAAACAATGTGTCGTCTTATCGTATGTTTTGCTTTCCAGCATGGTACTGACAGTCGATTGTTTTTATTTTGATTCAAAACATGCATGTACCCCTGTCGCAATCAACATAAAAAGATGCAACACTAACTTTTGTTGCAACAGTACAGTGACCTGGAAAATTACCTGCATCATGCCAAACATATGTTTATGTATATAGTGTCGGTCGACAACACAAGATGGTATATCTTTACATGTCAACGATATTTGATCTGAGTCAGCTTCCAGTTCGCATGAGAGTTCAAGTGCCAATATTGATTTGATGGTTCTGTCAGTAGGATAGCAAACTTTCCAATCGAAATATCGTGTAGTATCGTGTGGTTTGTTGATTTATGTGAGACTATATTGAATTCGGGCAGATTCACACATTGGAAAGTTATATCCATGACAATAGAGTAATGTTTACCCGAGGCTATGATTGAACAATGGGAGAAGGTTTGTTACAAATCTGAACTTGTCTGTGGTTTAGTGTACATTACAGTAGGTCTTTGAAATGAACAGTTTAGTGTACATTACAGTAGGTCTTTGAATTGAACAGTTTAGTGTACATTACAGTAGGTCTTTGAAATGAACAGTTTAGTGTACATTACAGTAGGTCTTTGAAATGAACAGTTTAGTGTACATTACAGTAGGTCTTTGAAATGAACAGTTTAGTGTACATTACAGTAGGTCTTTGAAATGAACAGTTTAGTGTACATTACAGTAGGTCTTTGAAATGAACAGTTTAGTGTACATTACAGTAGGTCTTTGAAATGAACAGTTTAGTGTACATTACAGTAGGTCTTTGAAATGAACAGTTTAGTGTACATTACAGTAGGTCTTTGAAATGAACAGTTTAGTGTACATTACAGTAGGTCTTTGAAATGAACAGTTTAGTGTACATTACAGTAGGTCTTTGAAATGAACAGTTTAGTGTACATTGCAGTAGGTCTTTGAAATGAACAGTTTAGTGTACATTACAGTAGGTCTTTGAAATGAACAGTTTAGTGTACATTACAGTAGGTCTTTGAAATGAGGTTAGTGTACATTACAGTAGGTCTTTGAAATGAACAGTTTAGTGTACATTACAGTAGGTCTTTGAAATGAACAGTTTAGTGTACATTACAGTAGGTCTTTGAAATGAACAGTTTAGTGTACATTACAGTAGGTCTTTGAAATGAACAGTTTAGTGTACATTACAGTAGGTCTTTGAAATGAACAGTTTAGTGTACATTACAGTAGGTCTTTGAAATGAACAGTCTAGTGCACATTACAGTAGGTCTTTGAAGTGAACAGTTTAGTGTACATTACAGTAGGTCTTTGAAATGAACAGTTTAGTGTACATCACAGTAGGTCTTTGAAGTGAACAGTTTAGTGTACATTACAGTAGGTCTTTGAAATGAACAGTTTAGTGCACATTACAGTAGGTCTTTGAAGTGAACAGTTTAGTGTACATTACAGTAGGTCTTTGAAATGAACAGTTTAGTGTACATCACAGTAGGTCTTTGAAGTGAACAGTTTAGTGTACATTACAGTAGGTCTTTGAAATGAACAGTTTAGTGTACATCACAGTAGGTCTTTGAAGTGAACAGTTTAGTGTACATTACAGTAGGTCTTTGAAATGAACAGTCTAGTGTACATTACAGTAGGTCTTTGAATTGAACAGTTTAGTGTACTTTACAGTAGGTCTTTGAAATGAGGTTAGTGTACATTACAGTAGGTCTTTGAAGTGAACAGTTTAGTGTACATTACAGTAGGTCTTTGAAATGAACAGTTTAGTGTACATTACAGTAGGTCTTTGAAATGAACAGTTTAGTGTACATTACAGTAGGTCTTTGAAATGAGGTTAGTGTACATTACAGTAGGTCTTTGAAATGAACAGTTTAGTGTACATTACAG
The DNA here is from genome assembly GCF_964340395.1 of Glandiceps talaboti. NCBI lineage: Eukaryota > Metazoa > Hemichordata > Enteropneusta > Spengelidae > Glandiceps > Glandiceps talaboti. Next base: position 24,415,936 of record NC_135555.1, on the reverse strand, counting down.
TAGGTCTTTGAAATGAACAGTTTAGTGTACATTACAGTAGGTGTTTGAAATGAACAGTTTAGTGTACATTACAGTAGGTCTTTGAAATGAGGTTAGTGTACATTACAGTAGGTCTTTGAAATGAACAGTTTAGTGTACATTACAGTAGGTCTTTGAAATGAGGTTAGTGTACATTACAGTAGGTCTTTGAAATGAACAGTTTAGTGTACATTACAGTAGGTCTTTGAATTGAACAGTTTAGTGTACATTACAGTAGGTCTTTGAAATGAACAGTTTAGTGTACATTATAGTAGGTCTTTGAAATGAACAGTTTAGTGTACATTACAGTAGGTCTTTGAAATGAGGTTAGTGTACATTACAGTAGGTCTTTGAAATGAACAGTTTAGTGTACATTACAGTAGGTCTTTGAAATGAGGTTAGTGTACATTACAGTAGGTCTTTGAAATGAACAGTTTAGTGTACATTACAGTAGGTCTTTGAATTGAACAGTTTAGTGTACATTACAGTAGGTCTTTGAAATGAACAGTTTAGTGTACATTACAGTAGGTCTTTGAAATGAACAGTTTAGTGTACATTACAGTAGGTCTTTGAAATGAACAGTTTAGTGTACATTACAGTAGGTCTTTGAAATGAACAGTTTAGTGTACATTACAGTAGGTCTTTGAAATGAACAGTTTAGTGTACATTACAGTAGGTCTTTGAAATGAACAGTTTAGTGTACATTACAGTAGGTCTTTGAAATGAACAGTTTAGTGTACATTACAGTAGGTCTTTGAAATGAACAGTTTAGTGTACATTACAGTAGGTCTTTGAAATGAACAGTTTAGTGTACATTACAGTAGGTCTTTGAAATGAACAGTTTAGTGTACATTACAGTAGGTCTTTGAAATGAACAGTTTAGTGTACATTACAGTAGGTCTTTGAAATGAACAGTTTAGTGTACATTACAGTAGGTCTTTGAAATGAGGTTAGTGTACATTACAGTAGGTCTTTGAAATGAACAGTTTAGTGTACATTACAGTAGGTCTTTGAAATGAGGTTAGTGTACATTACAGTAGGTCTTTGAAATGAACAGTTTAGTGTACATTACAGTAGGTCTTTGAATTGAACAGTTTAGTGTACATTACAGTAGGTCTTTGAAATGAACAGTTTAGTGTACATTACAGTAGGTCTTTGAAATGAACAGTTTAGTGTACATTACAGTAGGTCTTTGAAATGAACAGTTTAGTGTACATTACAGTAGGTCTTTGAAATGAACAGTCTAGTGCACATTACAGTAGGTCTTTGAAATGAACAGTTTAGTGTACATTACAGTAGGTCTTTGAAATGAACAGTTTAGTGTACATTACAGTAGGTCTTTGAAATGAGGTTAGTGTACATTACAGTAGGTCTTTGAAATGAACAGTTTAGTGTACATTACAGTAGGTCTTTGAAATGAACAGTTTAGTGTACATTACAGTAGGTCTTTGAAATGAACAGTTTAGTGTACATTACAGTAGGTCTTTGAAATGAACAGTTTAGTGTACATTGCAGTAGGTCTTTGAAATGAACAGTTTAGTGTACATTACAGTAGGTCTTTGAAATGAGGTTTTAGTGTACATTACAGTAGGTCTTTGAAATGAGGTTAGTGTACATTACAGTAGGTCTTTGAATTGAACAGTTTGAGTGCTTACTTTAAGTCAGCCCTCCTCCCAGTGACAGTCTCTTTATCCTCCCCCCAGTGACAGTCTCTTTACCCTCCTCCCAGTGACAGTCTCTTTACCCTCCTCCCAGTGACAGTCTCTTTACCCTCCCCCCAGTGACAGTCTCTTTACCCTCCCCCCAGTGACAGTCTCTGTACCCTCCTCCCAGTGACAGTCTCTTTACCCTCCTCCCAGTGACAGTCTCTTTACCCTCCCCCCAGTGATAGTCTCTTTACCCTCCTCCCAGTGACAGTCTCTTTATCCTCCTCCCAGTGACAGTCTCTTTACCCTCCCCCCAGTGACAGTCTCTTTACCCTCCCCCCAGTGATAGTCTCTTTACCCTCCTCCCAGTGACAGTCTCTTTACCCTCCTCCCCAGTGACAGTCTCTTTATCCTCCTCCCAGTGACAGTCTCTTTACCCTCCTCCCAGTGACAGTCTCTTTACCCTCCCCCCAGTGACAGTCTCTTTACCCTCCTCCCAGTGACAGTCTCTTTATCCTCCCCCCAGTGATAGTCTCTTTACCCTCCTCCCAGTGAGTCTCTTTATCCTCCCCCCAGTGATAGTCTCTTTACCCTCCTCCCAGTGATAGTCTCTTTATCCTCCTCCCAGTGACAGTCTCTTTACCCTCCTCCCAGTGACAGTCTCTTTATCCTCCCCCAGTGATAGTCTCTTTACCCTCCTCCCAGTGATAGTCTCTTTATCCTCCTCCCAGTGACAGTCTCTTTACCCTCCTCCCAGTGACAGTCTCTTTACCCTCCCCCCAGTGATAGTCTCTTTACCCTCCTCCCAGTGATAGTCTCTTTATCCTCCTCCCAGTGACAGTCTCTTTACCCTCCTCCCAGTGACAGTCTCTTTATCCTCCCCCCCAGTGATAGTCTCTTTATCCTCCTCCCAGTGATAGTCTCTTTACCCTCCTCCCAGTGACAGTCTCTTTACCCTCCCCCCAGTGATAGTCTCTTTACCCTCCTCCCAGTGATAGTCTCTTTATCCTCCTCCCAGTGACAGTCTCTTTATCCTCCCCCCAGTGATAGTCTCTTTATCCTCCTCCCAGTGATAGTCTCTTTACCCTCCCCCCAGTGATAGTCTCTTTACCCTCCCCCCAGTGATAGTCTCTTTACCCTCCTCCCAGTGATAGTCTCTTTATCCTCCCCCCAGTGATAGTCTCTTTATCCTCCCCCCAGTGACAGTCTCTTTACCCTCCCCCCAGTGACAGTCTCTTTACCCTCCCCCCAGTGATAGTCTCTTTACCCTCCTCCCAGTGATAGTCTCTTTACCCTCCTCCCAGTGATAGCCTCTTTACCCTCCTCCCAGTGATAGCCTCTTTACCCTCCTCCCAGTGATAGCCTCTTTACCCTCCTCCCAGTGATAGTCTGGTTAACCCCCCCCCCCCCCCCCCCCCCCCAAGTCTTATAGTGATATTCATCCAAGTTGGTCTCTTACCTTCATGATATAATTCTTCAAGTGCTTTCCATGTTTCCTGACGCAATAACGTCTTATTTTGTGTTCCTGGTGGACAGGTAGGCCAGTGTATCAAGTAAAGATCTACAATATATTAACATAAGTTTTAATTCAAAGTGTCATAATTTGAGTCCATGTGCTTTGTACTCATTAACAAGTCTTTGTAGAAGACACATTTCCCCCTCAAATACATGTACTACGTGACTGAATGGTGACATGATTTAAAAAGAAATGACTGGCGATAAATAAAGAAATAAAGAAATAAATACTAGAAAGTGTCTGTGATATGTAGGAAATGGCTGGATTTGGATGTTTGACTCTGATGGTCAAGGTCAAAGGTCAAAGTTTACATCTGAAAATAATTGCACACAAAACAAAGTGAAGTGCATACTGTACATGTACATTTGTATGTATCGTATGACATGTCAACTCTGTGCCATGTTTGAAAGAAATTTGATATTGCATGTCTGAAAAATAATGCATTATGGATGAAAGGACGGGCAGATGGACAGACTGAACCCATTGTAATAGTCTTCACTGAGGGGGACTAATACATGTAATGTGTATTTAAAATGTGCCTATCCTCCAAAGAGCTCCAGGCACTAACAATGATTATTCATGTTTGCATGGTATGGATTTATAGTGACACAACTGCCCTTTATACTTCCTCAACTCCCACAGGTACATACCAGGATTTGTACACTTAAAGTTAAAGCAAAACAAAATTCCAGGACTTTCCAGGGGTTTTTCCTCAGTTTTCCAGGGGTATTCATATTGATTTTGGCCATTTTCCAGGGCTGTTGACCACTGAAGTATATTTTTGAATGACATCTAATTGTCTGATGTGGACGAGAAGAAATTAACAAGGGTTCCCATAATATGTCACAAAACATTTAAAAGACAATCGACACTAAGCAAGACATTGGTTTCAAAACCATGTTTGCACGCTAAGGTTAAACAGAGAAACTATCCCCTAAGTTAAGTAGTCATTTCGTCAAGCTGGTGCATTGATCGTGTGTGATTTGAGTCACAGCATTCATCAATCTAATTCAGACATATCCAGAAAAAAAATTAAAAACTAAAGTTTGTCCTCATTATTGTACGGTTTGACTTTGTACGGTTTGACTTTGAATTTTTTTCTTCAAAATTTTGAATAAAAACGTCATTTATGTAACGACATTTCACGTTATGAATAACTGAATAAGTTCAGCCCTTCCGTTTTGATGTTTATGAACGGACACCACATGTTGCGGAACATCGCGATTTCTCAACTCAACTTGACCATTTAATTAGGAATGTTACTGTACTGTCAAACATAAAAAAGTAGTTTATTCTTTTAGAACATGTAAAACAAATAAACATTTATCGACGACATAATAAAAGTCAAAACAGTATTTCCACAACCCGGAAATTCAACTGCACTTCCCAAGGCCCTACTATTGCCAAGCGTGAGCTTGTAGTATGTCGACTTGTGCACCAAACTTGTAACAATTTCGAATCGTGGTTGGTGATTGGGCTAGTGATGCTTTGATAATCGCTACAATATTACGATAATCTTGCTAACAGACTTACTGTTACCCTGGGACTGTTACAATATTATGTCGCTGAAGTGACGATTGGACTCGGAGTAGCAATAGGCCAGATCAAAACAAACATTGCGGCGCCCATTCAACTATGCATAGGCACGGTCTGTGGGCAAAGTGTCTTGTGGACCGATCGGTTGACTGTCTCGGTCAGCATGATTCACCGTGGTAGCGAAAGACTTTGAATATATTTTTGCTATTTCACATTTACAAGACTCAGTGTAGTGAATCATATGAATGGGTGGCTCAAACAAAAACATGTCGATAGTCAATATTAATCGATCATGATCATTTTCCAGGGGTTTCCAGGGGTGGTGAGCATTTTTCCAGGGTTTTCCAGGGAGGGTTTGAAATTCCCGGGTTTTCCGGAGTTTTCCAGGACTGTGCGAACCCTGCCATACAATCCATTGCACCATTTTTAAACAGCAATGGAGAATTGAACTTATTATCAAGAGTTAGACAGAGTTTAAACAAGGGAAAGAACTACTCTGTTTATTTATAGGAGATAATACGAAACACTACAATGAGTCTATATGTAAACAAATAGATAAACTTGTCAAACAATACCTTATTGAAGTAATTGAAAACAGAAAAGATTTTGTTAAAACTAAATATAGAAGTTAGAACAGTTTAGAAGGTTAGATCTTTTGACTAACATTTGAAGCATAATTTTTTCTCTCTCTTTTTCCCCTCCTTTGGTTTGGTTTGTTTGTTTGTGTATGTGACTTACTAGTCATATCTTGTGTAATTTTGTAGTAGTGTGTGTATTTTAACTTTCTGTTAGTGCTGCTGTTAACATGCTTTGTGAACTCCAGGGATACAATAAATAAATAAATAAATAAATAAATAAATAAATAAATAAATAAATAAATAAATAAACAAATAAATAAATAAATAACAAGTACATAATGTACATGTAGCTGGATGCCTTCTATGACATTACTACTGTCTTCTGGCATTGTTGTATGTTTCAGTTAGTGCAAAATGTAGAAATGTGTGAGTATTTTTTGATTTGAATATACATCACAAATTACACCTTGAAATGTATAAACTCAACTTGTGCCCATGTACATCTGTCATTTCAAGTATTAATGACTTGTGCTTAGGCCAAAAAAAAAAAAAAAAAATTGTTTCTCGTCCTAGAGTAATTTTGAAAATCATGCGGTGACGCGTTTTTCTTTTTTTTAAGAGGGGTGGGGGGTGGGGGGGAGTGGGGGATGGAAGCCCACACTGACTCACCAATATGATTACAAAATACCATGAATAACTATAAATAACATTGTATTCAATTTGAACATTGTTCCAAACACAACTAGAAAATTTACTATGGTTCACCAACACAGATGAATTTCCATTTAAATATAAATAACATTTATTCAACTTTAACACTGCAAGAGTAAACTTCTTGCATTTAATGCAACATTGTTTTACAGCCACTCATCTGTAGTTGGGAAACTTTCCACCATGAGAGGACTTTCATGTGACAGTGTATTTGTACTTGTTTTTTGTGTTCATTATTAAACTCTGAACTGTTCAGTAATTCTGTCCATTTTGTGTAGAAACAACTGTTTGTGAACTATTGTTCACATCTTCTAATTTTGCCTGTAGCGGGACAGTCTGGAAAGTTCCGTCACATACACATGAAACGAGAGCTTCTACGCGACATTGCTCATACTGTTCAGGCAAAATAAACCGGTCACCAGTACTAAGTATACCTTTGCACAGATCTTCAAACAATCGACAAACTTTGACTGACCTTTCGACCAACACAAGTCCAAACGGACGCAAAATTTTGCTCCCTGCCGACACTTGTACCGACAAGAGCATTTTGTGCTACCGTGACGGTAACACAAAAGCAAAACAACTCCCCTAATGATGGGCGACGACAGCACATGCGCTGTACAAGCGTTCTATTCTTCTGTCGTGTGTGGCGCACTTCATGATCGAGATATAGTGCGAAATACCATGCAGTTGGAAAATAATTGTTGGAGTAACAGTACGGAGGAAAAAAAACGTGCGACGCGCATGTTTTAGGATGACGCGCGCGAGGACGAGAAACAAAACCCTTTTTTTTTGGCCTTATATCATAACATCAAAAGTTACACAACAATACATGTATGTACAACTATGCCTATTACAACTCTCATACACAGACCTACAAAATGTACAAATGTAGGTCAAGTTCAAATTTGCAAAGTCTCATTAGAAAGCTTACAATTAATAATGGGGGGATAGACACTTGAATGGTGTCTGTATCAACATTTTGGAGATACATGTACATGAGGCAGAATGAATTTTTATCACAAATGTGGCCACCATTTTGCAAAAAAAGTCAAGGTCACAAAGTTGAGGGTTGTGCATATGCTCCCTGTAGTATTTGACATTTGTGTCAGGTTTGGTTGAAATTGAGTCACATTCATTACAGCATGGATGGACAGACCCACACACATATGGATGTATAGACAAGAATAATTCCTATTGCTCCCTCTGAGTTGTGCTCATTGGGCCTAAAAACTGGAAAATACAAGATGCAAAGATTGTCATCGTCACAATGTCATAAAAAGTTTGCTTACCTAGGTATGGTATTCCTAAATCCAGTAGTGATTTCTTACAAGATGTTTTAGTAGACTCATATCCAAACTCAGTTGACCATACTTTAGATGTGATAAACAATTCTTCTCTTTGTATTCCACTTTCTTTGATGGCTTTCCCCAAAGCTTTTTCACATCTGTAATGACTAGCAGTGTCTATGTGTCTGTATCCACAGTCTTTGAGTGCATACACAACTGCAGAATGTGAATAGCCTCCGTTGTGTGAAGTCCCTACAATAAAATCATTTTATGTTATGTTTACAGGCTACAGTCTGATATTTATAAAGTATACATCTGTACAGTGTAAAGTACCAGTCAAATTTAGTTTAGGTCAAACACTTCGCTATTCCAACTCTCTTGTTTGCTTACACCAGTTACTAAAATAGTTAATAGGCAAATATTTATATTCAGTAAAAGGAATGACAAAAGAACAGAATTTCAAACAAACAACATAACAAGCAACAGGGATTTTTTTAAAAACTGAACGGCAAATTTTAATTCTTATCTACAGCCTTGAAAGAAATGTGCAGTACAATTCTCCTATTTTGAACTTCACATTTTATAATGATACACTTTTCAAATTTGTTAACTTTAACTTTAACTCTATGGTTACTCCAGAATCCAATCATTTGTATATTATACTTTCTCTCTTCCCATACCACACCTGGCAATCTGCTATAACTGTTGTATGTTATACTTTCTCTCTCTTCCCCTAACACACCTGGCAATCTGCTATAACCGTTGTATGTTATACTCTCTCTCTCTCTTCCCATACCACACCTGGTAATCTGCTATAACTGTTGTATATTATACTTTCTCTTTTCCCCTACCACACCTGGTAATCTGCTATAACTGTTGTATATTATACTTTCTCTTTTCCCATACCACACCTGGTAATCTGCTATAACTGTTGTATATTATACTCTCTCTCTTCCCATACCACACCTGGCAATCTGCTATAACTGTTGTATATTATACTCTCTCTCTTCCCCTAACACACCTGGTAATCTGCTATAACTGTTGTATATTATACTTTCTCTTTTCCCCTACCACACCTGGTAATCTGCTATAACTGTTGTATATTATACTCTCTCTTTTCCCCTACCACACCTGGCAATCTGCTATATCTGTTGTATATTATACTTTCTCTCTTCCCATACCACACCTGGCAATCTGCTATAACCGTTGTATGTTATACTTTCTCTCTCTCTTCCCCTAACACACCAGGCAATCTGCTATAACTGTTGTATATTATACTTTCTCTCTTCCCATACCACACCTGGTAATCTGCTATAACTGTTGTATGTTATACTCTCTCTCTTCCCCTAACACACCTGGCAATCTGCTATAACTGTTGTATGTTATACTTTCTCTCTCTCTTCCCCTAACACACCAGGCAATCTGCTATAACCGTTGTATATTATACTCTATCTCTCTTCCCATACCACACCTGGCAATCTGCTATAACTGTTGTATGTTATACTTTCTCTTTTCCTCTACCACACCTGGTAATCTGCTATAACTGTTGTATGTTATACTTTCTCTTTTCCTCTACCACACCTGGTAATCTGCTATAACTGTTGTATGTTATACTTTCTCTTTTCCTCTACCACACCTGGTAATCTGCTATAACTGTTGTATATTATACTTTCTCTCTTCCCATACCACACCTGGCAATCTGCTATAACTGTTGTATGTTATACTTTCTCTCTCTTCCCCTAACACACCTGGCAATCTGCTATAACCGTTGTATGTTATACTCTCTCTCTCTCTTCCCATACCACACCTGGTAATCTGCTATAACTGTTGTATATTATACTTTCTCTTTTCCCATACCACACCTGGCAATCTGCTATAACTGTTGTATGTTATACTTTCTCTCTCTTCCCCTAACACACCTGGCAATCTGCTATAACCGTTGTATGTTATACTCTCTCTCTCTCTTCCCATACCACACCTGGCAATCTGCTATAACTGTTGTATATTATACTTTCTCTCTCTTCCCATACCACACCTGGCAATCTGCTATAACTGTTGTATATTATACTTTCTCTCTCTCTTCCCCTAACACACCAGGCAATCTGCTATAACCGTTGTATGTTATACTCTCTCTCTCTCTTCCCATACCACACCTGGCAATCTGCTATAACTGTTGTATATTATACTTTCTCTCTCTTCCCATACCACACCTGGTAATCTGCTATAACTGTTGTATATTATACTTTCTCTCTTCCCATACCACACCTGGTAATCTGCTATAACTGTTGTATGTTATACTCTCTCTCTTCCCCTAACACACCTGGCAATCTGCTATAACTGTTGTATGTTATACTTTCTCTCTCTCTTCCCCTAACACACCAGGCAATCTGCTATAACCGTTGTATATTATACTCTATCTCTCTTCCCATACCACACCTGGCAATCTGCTATAACTGTTGTATGTTATACTTTCTCTTTTCCTCTACCACACCTGGTAATCTGCTATAACTGTTGTATGTTATACTTTCTCTTTTCCTCTACCACACCTGGCAATCTGCTATAACCGTTGTATGTTATACTCTCTCTCTCTCTTCCCATACCACACCTGGTAATCTGCTATAACTGTTGTATGTTATACTCTCTCTCTTCCCATACCACACCTGGTAATCTGCTATAACTGTTGTATGTTATACTTTCTCTTTTCCTCTACCACACCTGGTAATCTGCTATAACTGTTGTATGTTATACTCTCTCTCTCTCTTCCCATACCACACCTGGTAATCTGCTATAACCGTTGTATGTTATACTTTCTCTTTTCCTCTACCACACCTGGTAATCTGCTATAACTGTTGTATGTTATACTCTCTCTCTCTCTTCCCATACCACACCTGGTAATCTGCTATAACTGTTGTATGTTATACTCTCTCTCTTCCCCTAACACACCTGGCAATCTGCTATAACTGTTGTATATTATACTTTCTCTCTTCCCATACCACACCTGGTAATCTGCTATAACTGTTGTATGTTATACTCTCTCTCTTCCCCTAACACACCTGGCAATCTGCTATAACTGTTGTATGTTATACTTTCTCTCTCTCTTCCCCTAACACACCAGGCAATCTGCTATAACCGTTGTATATTATACTCTATCTCTCTTCCCATACCACACCTGGCAATCTGCTATAACTGTTGTATGTTATACTTTCTCTTTTCCTCTACCACACCTGGTAATCTGCTATAACTGTTGTATGTTATACTTTCTCTTTTCCTCTACCACACCTGGCAATCTGCTATAACCGTTGTATGTTATACTCTCTCTCTCTCTTCCCATACCACACCTGGTAATCTGCTATAACTGTTGTATGTTATACTCTCTCTCTTCCCATACCACACCTGGTAATCTGCTATAACTGTTGTATGTTATACTTTCTCTTTTCCTCTACCACACCTGGTAATCTGCTATAACTGTTGTATGTTATACTCTCTCTCTCTCTTCCCATACCACACCTGGTAATCTGCTATAACCGTTGTATGTTATACTTTCTCTTTTCCTCTACCACACCTGGTAATCTGCTATAACTGTTGTATGTTATACTCTCTCTCTCTCTTCCCATACCACACCTGGTAATCTGCTATAACCGTTGTATGTTATACTTTCTCTTTTCCTCTACCACACCTGGTAAGCTGCTATAACTGTTGTATGTTATACTCTCTCTTTTCCCCTAACACACCTGGCAATCTGCTATAACTGTTGTATATTATACTTTCTCTCTTCCCATACCACACCTGGTAATCTGCTATAACTGTTGTATGTTATACTCTCTCTCTTCCCCTAACACACCTGGCAATCTGCTATAACTGTTGTATGTTATACTTTCTCTCTCTCTTCCCCTAACACACCAGGCAATCTGCTATAACCGTTGTATATTATACTCTATCTCTCTTCCCATACCACACCTGGCAATCTGCTATAACTGTTGTATGTTATACTTTCTCTTTTCCTCTACCACACCTGGTAATCTGCTATAACTGTTGTATGTTATACTTTCTCTTTTCCTCTACCACACCTGGCAATCTGCTATAACCGTTGTATGTTATACTCTCTCTCTCTCTTCCCATACCACACCTGGTAATCTGCTATAACTGTTGTATGTTATACTCTCTCTCTTCCCATACCACACCTGGTAATCTGCTATAACTGTTGTATGTTATACTTTCTCTTTTCCTCTACCACACCTGGTAATCTGCTATAACTGTTGTATGTTATACTCTCTCTCTCTCTTCCCATACCACACCTGGTAATCTGCTATAACCGTTGTATGTTATACTTTCTCTTTTCCTCTACCACACCTGGTAATCTGCTATAACTGTTGTATGTTATACTCTCTCTCTCTCTTCCCATACCACACCTGGTAATCTGCTATAACCGTTGTATGTTATACTTTCTCTTTTCCTCTACCACACCTGGTAAGCTGCTATAACTGTTGTATGTTATACTCTCTCTTTTCCCCTAACACACCTGGCAATCTGCTATAACTGTTGTATGTTATACTTTCTCTCTTCCCATACCACACCTGGCAATCTGCTATAACTGTTGTATGTTATACTTTCTCTTTTCCTCTACCACACCTGGCAATCTGCTATAACTGTTGTATGTTATACTTTCTCTTTTCCTCTACCACACCTGGTAATCTGCTATAACTGTTGTATGTTATACTCTCTCTCTTCCCATACCACACCTGGTAATCTGCTATAACTGTTGTATGTTATACTTTCTCTTTTCCTCTACCACACCTGGTAATCTGCTATAACTGTTGTATATTATACTCTCTCTCTCTCTTCCCCTAACACACCTGGCAATCTGCTATAACTGTTGTATGTTATACTCTCTCTTCCCATACCACACCTGGCAATCTGCTATAACCGTTGTATGTTATACTCTCTCTCTCTCTCTTCCCATACCACACCTGGCAATCTGCTATAACTGTTGTATGTTATACTTTCTCTCTTCCCATACCACACCTGGTAATCTGCTATAACTGTTGTATGTTATACTCTCTCTCTCTCTTCCCCTAACACACCTGGCAATCTGCTATAACTGTTGTATGTTATACTCTCTCTCTCTCTTCCCCTAACACACCTGGTAATCTGCTATAACTGTTGTATGTTATACTTTCTCCCTCTCTTCCCCTAACACACCTGGCAATCTGCTATAACTGTTGTATGTTATACTCTCTCTCTCTCTTCCCATACCACACCTGGCAATCTGCTATAACCGTTGTATGTTATACTCTTTCTCTCTTCCCATACCACACCTGGCAATCTGCTATAACTGTTGTATGTTATACTCTCTCTCTCTCTTCCCCTAACACACCTGGCAATCTGCTATAACCGTTGTATGTTATACTCTTTCTCTCTTCCCATACCACACCTGGCAATCTGCTATAACCGTTGTATGTTATACTTTCTCTCTCTCTTCCCCTAACACACCTGGCAATCTGCTATAACCGTTGTATGTTATACTCTCTCTCTCTTCCCATACCACACCTGGCAATCTGCTATAACCGTTGTATGTTATACTCTCTCTCTCTCTCTCTCTTCCCCTAACACACCTGGCAATCTGCTATAACCGTTGTATGTTATACTCTCTCTCTCTTCCCATACCGCACCTGGCAATCTGCTATAACCGTTGTATGTTATACTCTCTCTCTCTTCCCCTAACACACCTGGCAATCTGCTATAACCGTTGTATGTTATACTTTCTCTCTCTCTTCCCCTAACACACCTGGCAATCTGCTATAACCGTTGTATGTTATACTCTCTCTCTCTCTTCCCATACCACACCTGGCAATCTGCTATAACCGTTGTATGTTATACTTTCTCTCTCTCTTCCCATACCACACCTGGCAATCTGCTATAACCGTTGTATGTTATACTCTCTCTCTCTCTTCCCATACCACACCTGGCAATCTGCTATAACCGTTGTATGTTATACTCTCTCTCTCTCTCTCTCTCTTCCCATACCACACCTGGCAATCTGCTATAACCGTTGTATGTTATACTCTCTCTCTCACTTACCATACCACACCTGGCAATCTGCTATAACCGTTGTATGTTATACTCTCTCTCTCTTCCCATACCACACCTGGCAATCTGCTATAACCGTTGTATGTTATACTTTCTCTCTCTCTTCCCCCAACACACCTGGCAATCTGCTATAACCGTTGTATGTTATACTCTCTCTCTCTCTCTTCCCCTAACACACCTGGCAATCTGCTATAACCGTTGTATGTTATACTCTCTCTCTCTCTTCCCATACCGCACCTGGCAATCTGCTATAACCGTTGTATGTTATACTCTCTCTCTCTCTTCCCATACCACACCAGGCAATCTGCTATAACCGTTGTATGTTATACTCTCTCTCTCTCTTCCCATACCGCACCTGGCAATCTGCTATAACCGTTGTATGTTATACTCTCTCTCTCTCTCTTCCCCTACCACACCTGGCAATCTGCTATAACTGTTGTATGTTATACTCTCTCTTTTCCTCTAACACACCTGGCAATCTGCTATAACTGTTGTATGTTATACTCTCTCTCTTCCCATACCACACCTGGCAATCTGCTATAACTGTTGTATGTTATACTTTCTCTCTTCCCCTACCACACCTGGCAATCTGCTATAACTGTTGTATGTTATACTTTCTCTTTTCCCCTAACACACCTGGCAATCTGCTATAACTGTTGTATGTTATACTTTCTCTTTTCCTCTACCACACCTGGCAATCTGCTATAACTGTTGTATATTATACTCTCTCTCTCTCTTCCCATACCACACCTGGTAATCTGCTATAACTGTTGTATGTTATACTTTCTCTTTTCCCCTAACACACCTGGCAATCTGCTATAACTGTTGTATATTATACTCTCTCTCTCTCTTCCCATACCACACCTGGTAATCTGCTATAACTGTTGTATGTTATACTCTCTCTCTTCCCCTACCACACCTGGCAATCTGCTATAACTGTTGTATGTTATACTCTCTCTCTTCCCCTACCACACCTGGCAATCTGCTATAACTGTTGTATGTTATACTCTCTCTCTTCCCCTACCACACCTGGCAATCTGCTATAACTGTTGTATATTATACTCTCTCTCTTCCCCTACCACACCTGGCAATCTGCTATAACTGTTGTATGTTATACTCTCTCTCTCTTCCCCTAACACACCTGGCAATCTGCTATAACCGTTGTATGTTATACTTTCTCTCTTCCCATACCACACCTGGCAATCTGCTATAACTGTTGTATGTTATACTTTCTCTCTTCCCATACCACACCTGGCAATCTGCTATAACTGTTGTATGTTATACTTTCTCTCTTCCCATACCACACCTGGCAATCTGCTATAACCGTTGTATGTTATACTTTCTCTCTTCCCATACCACACCTGGCAATCTGCTATAACTGTTGTATATTATACTCTCTCTCTTCCCCTAACACACCTGGCAATCTGCTATAACCGTTGTATGTTATACTTTCTCTCTCTCTTCCCCTACCACACCTGGTAATCTGCTATAACTGTTGTATATTATACTTTCTCTCTTCCCCTACCACACCTGGCAATCTGCTATAACTGTTGTATATTATACTTTCTCTCTTCCCATACCACACCTGGCAATCTGCTATAACTGTTGTATATTATACTTTCTCTCTTCCCCTACCACACCTGGCAATCTGCTATAACTGTTGTATGTTATACTTTCTCTCTTCCCATACCACACCTGGTAATCTGCTATAACTGTTGTATATTATACTCTCTCTCTCTTCCCCTAACACACCTGGCAATCTGCTATAACTGTTGTATATTATACTTTCTCTTTTCCTCTACCACACCTGGCAATCTGCTATAACTGTTGTATATTATACTCTCTCTCTCTCTTCCCCTAACACACCTGGCAATCTGCTATAACTGTTGTATATTATACTTTCTCTCTTCCCCTAACACACCTGGCAATCTGCTATAACTGTTGTATGTTATACTCTCTCTCTCTCTTCCCCTAACACACCTGGCAATCTGCTATAACCGTTGTATGTTATACTTTCTCTCTCTCTTCCCCTAACACACCAGGCAATCTGCTATAACTGTTGTATGTTATACTCTCTCTCTTCCCATACCACACCTGGCAATCTGCTATAACTGTTGTATATTATACTTTCTCTCTTCCCATACCACACCAGGCAATCTGCTATAACTGTTGTATGTTATACTCTCTCTCTCTCTTCCCCTAACACACCAGGCAATCTGCTATAACTGTTGTATGTTATACTCTCTCTCTTCCCATACCACACCTGGCAATCTGCTATAACTGTTGTATATTATACTTTCTCTCTTCCCATACCACACCTGGCAATCTGCTATAACCGTTGTATGTTATACTTTCTCTCTCTCTTCCCCTAACACACCAGGCAATCTGCTATAACTGTTGTATGTTATACTCTCTCTCTTCCCATACCACACCTGGCAATCTGCTATAACTGTTGTATGTTATACTCTCTCTCTCTCTTCCCCTAACACACCAGGCAATCTGCTATAACTGTTGTATGTTATACTCTCTCTCTCTCTTCCCATACCACACCTGGCAATCTGCTATAACCGTTGTATGTTATACTTTCTCTCTCTCTTCCCATACCACACCTGGCAATCTGCTATAACTGTTGTATATTATACTCTCTCTCTCTTCCCCTAACACACCTGGCAATCTGCTATAACCGTTGTATATTATACTTTCTCTTTTCTTCTACCACACCTGGCAATCTGCTATAACCGTTGTATATTATACTCTCTCTCTCTTCCCCTACCACACCTGGCAATCTGCTATAACTGTTGTATATTATACTCTCTCTCTCTTCCCCTAACACACCTGGCAATCTGCTATAACTGTTGTATATTATACTTTCTCTTTTCCTCTACCACACCTGGCAATCTGCTATAACTGTTGTATATTATACTCTCTCTCTTCCCATACCACACCTGGCAATCTGCTATAACCGTTGTATATTATACTTTCTCTCTTCCCATACCACACCTGGCAATCTGCTATAACTGTTGTATGTTATACTTTCTCTCTTCCCATACCACACCAGGCAATCTGCTATAACTGTTGTATGTTATACTCTCTCTCTCTCTTCCCCTAACACACCAGGCAATCTGCTGTAACCGTTGTATATTATACTCTCTCTCTTTTCCCCTACCACACCTGGCAATCTGCTATAACTGTTGTATATTATACTCTCTCTCTCTTCCCCTAACACACCTGGTAATCTGCTATAACTGTTGTATATTATACTTTCTCTCTTCCCCTAACACACCTGGCAATCTGCTATAACCGTTGTATGTTATACTTTCTCTCTTCCCATACCACACCTGGCAATCTGCTATAACTGTTGTATGTTATACTCTCTCTCTTCCCATACCACACCTGGCAATCTGCTATAACTGTTGTATGTTATACTTTCTCTCTTCCCCTACCACACCTGGCAATCTGCTATAACTGTTGTATGTTATACTTTCTCTTTTCCCCTAACACACCTGGCAATCTGCTATAACTGTTGTATATTATACTCTCTCTCTCTCTTCCCATACCACACCTGGCAATCTGCTATAACTGTTGTATATTATACTTTCTCTCTTCCCATACCACACCTGGCAATCTGCTATAACTGTTGTATGTTATACTCTCTCTCTTCCCCTACCACACCTGGCAATCTGCTATAACTGTTGTATATTATACTCTCTCTCTTCCCCTACCACACCTGGCAATCTGCTATAACTGTTGTATATTATACTCTCTCTCTTCCCATACCACACCTGGCAATCTGCTATAACTGTTGTATGTTATACTTTCTCTCTTCCCATACCACACCTGGCAATCTGCTATAACTGTTGTATATTATACTCTCTCTCTCTTCCCCTAACACACCTGGCAATCTGCTATAACCGTTGTATGTTATACTTTCTCTCTTCCCATACCACACCTGGCAATCTGCTATAACTGTTGTATGTTATACTTTCTCTCTTCCCATACCACACCTGGCAATCTGCTATAACTGTTGTATGTTATACTTTCTCTCTTCCCATACCACACCTGGCAATCTGCTATAACCGTTGTATGTTATACTTTCTCTCTTCCCATACCACACCTGGCAATCTGCTATAACTGTTGTATATTATACTCTCTCTCTTCCCCTAACACACCTGGCAATCTGCTATAACCGTTGTATGTTATACTTTCTCTATCTCTTCCCCTACCACACCTGGTAATCTGCTATAACTGTTGTATATTATACTTTCTCTCTTCCCCTACCACACCTGGCAATCTGCTATAACTGTTGTATATTATACTCTCTCTCTTCCCATACCACACCTGGTAATCTGCTATAACTGTTGTATATTATACTTTCTCTCTTCCCCTACCACACCTGGCAATCTGCTATAACTGTTGTATGTTATACTTTCTCTCTTCCCATACCACACCTGGTAATCTGCTATAACTGTTGTATATTATACTCTCTCTCTCTTCCCCTAACACACCTGGCAATCTGCTATAACTGTTGTATATTATACTTTCTCTTTTCCTCTACCACACCTGGCAATCTGCTATAACTGTTGTATATTATACTTTCTCTCTTCCCCTAACACACCTGGCAATCTGCTATAACTGTTGTATGTTATACTTTCTCTCTTCCCCTAACACACCTGGCAATCTGCTATAACTGTTGTATGTTATACTCTCTCTCTCTCTTCCCCTAACACACCTGGCAATCTGCTATAACTGTTGTATATTATACTTTCTCTCTTCCCCTAACACACCTGGCAATCTGCTATAACTGTTGTATGTTATACTCTCTCTCTCTCTTCCCCTAACACACCTGGCAATCTGCTATAACCGTTGTATGTTATACTTTCTCTCTCTCTTCCCCTAACACACCAGGCAATCTGCTATAACTGTTGTATGTTATACTCTCTCTCTTCCCATACCACACCTGGCAATCTGCTATAACTGTTGTATATTATACTTTCTCTCTTCCCATACCACACCAGGCAATCTGCTATAACTGTTGTATGTTATACTCTCTCTCTCTCTTCCCCTAACACACCAGGCAATCTGCTATAACTGTTGTATGTTATACCCTCTCTCTTCCCATACCACACCTGGCAATCTGCTATAACTGTTGTATATTATACTTTCTCTCTTCCCATACCACACCTGGCAATCTGCTATAACCGTTGTATGTTATACTTTCTCTCTCTCTTCCCCTAACACACCAGGCAATCTGCTATAACTGTTGTATGTTATACTCTCTCTCTTCCCATACCACACCTGGCAATCTGCTATAACCGTTGTATGTTATACTTTCTCTCTTCCCATACCACACCTGGTAATCTGCTATAACTGTTGTATGTTATACTCTCTCTCTCTTCCCATACCACACCTGGCAATCTGCTATAACTGTTGTATGTTATACTTTCTCTCTTCCCATACCGCACCTGGCAATCTGCTATAACTGTTGTATGTTATACTCTCTCTCTCTCTTCCCCTAACACACCAGGCAATCTGCTATAACTGTTGTATGTTATACTCTCTCTCTCTCTTCCCATACCACACCTGGCAATCTGCTATAACCGTTGTATGTTATACTTTCTCTCTCTCTTCCCCTAACACACCAGGCAATCTGCTATAACTGTTGTATATTATACTCTCTCTCTCTTCCCCTAACACACCTGGCAATCTGCTATAACTGTTGTATATTATACTTTCTCTTTTCTTCTACCACACCTGGCAATCTGCTATAACCGTTGTATATTATACTCTCTCTCTCTCTTCCCCTACCATACCTGGCAATCTGCTATAACTGTTGTATATTATACTCTCTCTCTCTTCCCCTAACACACCTGGCAATCTGCTATAACTGTTGTATGTTATACTCTCTCTCTCTCTTCCCCTAACACACCTGGCAATCTGCTATAACCGTTGTATGTTATACTTTCTCTCTCTCTTCCCCTAACACACCAGGCAATCTGCTATAACTGTTGTATGTTATACTCTCTCTCTTCCCATACCACACCTGGCAATCTGCTATAACTGTTGTATATTATACTTTCTCTCTTCCCATACCACACCAGGCAATCTGCTATAACTGTTGTATGTTATACTCTCTCTCTCTCTTCCCCTAACACACCTGGCAATCTGCTATAACTGTTGTATGTTATACTTTCTCTTTTCCTCTAACACACCTGGCAATCTGCTATAACCGTTGTATGTTATACTTTCTCTCTCTCTTCCCCTAACACACCAGGCAATCTGCTATAACTGTTGTATATTATACTCTCTCTCTCTTCCCCTAACACACCTGGCAATCTGCTATAACTGTTGTATATTATACTCTCTCTCTTCCCATACCACACCTGGCAATCTGCTATAACCGTTGTATATTATACTTTCTCTCTTCCCATACCACACCTGGCAATCTGCTATAACTGTTGTATGTTATACTTTCTCTCTTCCCATACCACACCAGGCAATCTGCTATAACCGTTGTATGTTATACTCTCTCTCTCTCTTCCCATACCACACCTGGTAATCTGCTATAACTGTTGTATGTTATACTCTCTCTCTCTCTTCCCATACCACACCTGGCAATCTGCTATAACCGTTGTATATTATACTCTCTCTCTCTTCCCCTAACACACCTGGCAATCTGCTATAACCGTTGTATATTATACTCTCTCTCTCTTCCCCTAACACACCTGGCAATCTGCTATAACTGTTGTATATTATACTTTCTCTCTTCCCCTAACACACCTGGCAATCTGCTATAACTGTTGTATATTATACTTTCTCTTTTCCTCTACCACACCTGGCAATCTGCTATAACTGTTGTATATTATACTCTCTCTCTCTCTTCCCCTAACACACCTGGCAATCTGCTATAACCGTTGTATGTTATACTTTCTCTCTCTCTTCCCCTAACACACCAGGCAATCTGCTATAACTGTTGTATATTATACTCTCTCTCTCTTCCCCTAACACACCTGGCAATCTGCTATAACTGTTGTATATTATACTTTCTCTTTTCTTCTACCACACCTGGCAATCTGCTATAACCGTTGTATATTATACTCTCTCTCTCTTCCCCTACCACACCTGGCAATCTGCTATAACTGTTGTATATTATACTCTCTCTCTCTTCCCCTAACACACCTGGCAATCTGCTATAACTGTTGTATATTATACTTTCTCTTTTCCTCTACCACACCTGGCAATCTGCTATAACTGTTGTATATTATACTCTCTCTCTTCCCATACCACACCTGGCAATCTGCTATAACCGTTGTATATTATACTTTCTCTCTTCCCATACCACACCTGGCAATCTGCTATAACTGTTGTATGTTATACTTTCTCTCTTCCCATACCACACCAGGCAATCTGCTATAACTGTTGTATGTTATACTCTCTCTCTCTCTTCCCCTAACACACCTGGCAATCTGCTATAACCGTTGTATATTATACTCTCTCTCTCTTCCCCTAACACACCAGGCAATCTGCTATAACCGTTGTATATTATACTTTCTCTCTTCCCATACCACACCTGGCAATCTGCTATAACTGTTGTATATTATACTCTCTCTCTTCCCCTAACACACCTGGCAATCTGCTATAACCGTTGTATGTTATACTTTCTCTCTCTCTTCCCCTACCACACCTGGTAATCTGCTATAACTGTTGTATATTATACTTTCTCTCTTCCCCTACCACACCTGGTAATCTGCTATAACTGTTGTATATTATACTTTCTCTCTTCCCCTACCACACCTGGCAATCTGCTATAACTGTTGTATGTTATACTTTCTCTCTTCCCATACCACACCTGGTAATCTGCTATAACTGTTGTATATTATACTTTCTCTCTTCCCATACCACACCTGGTAATCTGCTATAACTGTTGTATATTATACTCTCTCTGTCTTCCCCTAACACACCTGGCAATCTGCTATAACTGTTGTATATTATACTTTCTCTTTTCCTCTACCACACCAGGCAATCTGCTATAACTGTTGTATATTATACTCTCTCTTTCTCTTCCCCTAACACACCTGGCAATCTGCTATAACTGTTGTATGTTATACTCTCTCTCTCTCTTCCCCTAACACACCTGGCAATCTGCTATAACCGTTGTATGTTATACTTTCTCTCTCTCTTCCCCTAACACACCAGGCAATCTGCTATAACTGTTGTATGTTATACTCTCTCTCTTCCCATACCACACCTGGCAATCTGCTATAACTGTTGTATATTATACTTTCTCTCTTCCCATACCACACCAGGCAATCTGCTATAACTGTTGTATGTTATACTCTCTCTCTCTCTTCCCCTAACACACCTGGCAATCTGCTATAACTGTTGTATGTTATACTTTCTCTTTTCCTCTAACACACCTGGCAATCTGCTATAACCGTTGTATGTTATACTTTCTCTCTCTCTTCCCCTAACACACCAGGCAATCTGCTATAACTGTTGTATATTATACTCTCTCTCTCTTCCCCTAACACACCTGGCAATCTGCTATAACTGTTGTATATTATACTCTCTCTCTTCCCATACCACACCTGGCAATCTGCTATAACCGTTGTATATTATACTTTCTCTCTTCCCATACCACACCTGGCAATCTGCTATAACTGTTGTATGTTATACTTTCTCTCTTCCCATACCACACCAGGCAATCTGCTATAACCGTTGTATGTTATACTCTCTCTCTCTCTTCCCATACCACACCTGGTAATCTGCTATAACTGTTGTATGTTATACTCTCTCTCTCTCTTCCCATACCACACCTGGCAATCTGCTATAACCGTTGTATATTATACTCTCTCTCTCTTCCCCTAACACACCTGGCAATCTGCTATAACCGTTGTATATTATACTCTCTCTCTCTTCCCCTAACACACCTGGCAATCTGCTATAACTGTTGTATATTATACTTTCTCTCTTCCCCTAACACACCTGGCAATCTGCTATAACTGTTGTATATTATACTTTCTCTTTTCCTCTACCACACCTGGCAATCTGCTATAACTGTTGTATATTATACTCTCTCTCTCTCTTCCCCTAACACACCTGGTAATCTGCTATAACTGTTGTATGTTATACTCTCTCTCTTACCATACCACACCTGGCAATCTGCTATAACCGTTGTATATTATACTCTCTCTCTTCCCCTACCACACCTGGCAATCTGCTATAACTGTTGTATGTTATACTTTCTCTCTTCCCATACCACACCTGGTAATCTGCTATAACTGTTGTATATTATACTTTCTCTTTTCCTCTACCACACCTGGCAATCTGCTATAACTGTTGTATATTATACTCTCTCTCTTCCCCTAACACACCTGGCAATCTGCTATAACTGTTGTATGTTATACTCTCTCTCTCTCTTACCATACCACACCTGGTAATCTGCTATAACTGTTGTATATTATACTTTCTCTTTTCCTCTACCACACCTGGCAATCTGCTATAACTGTTGTATATTATACTCTCTCTCTTCCCCTACCACACCTGGCAATCTGCTATAACTGTTGTATGTTATACTCTCTCTCTCTTCCCCTACCACACCTGGCAATCTGCTATAACTGTTGTATATTATACTCTCTCTCTTCCCCTACCACACCTGGCAATCTGCTATAACTGTTGTATATTA
Source organism: Glandiceps talaboti (assembly GCF_964340395.1). NCBI lineage: Eukaryota > Metazoa > Hemichordata > Enteropneusta > Spengelidae > Glandiceps > Glandiceps talaboti. The sequence goes on along the minus strand of NC_135555.1, from coordinate 24,392,873 downwards.
TACTCTCTCTCTTCCCCTACCACACCTGGCAATCTGCTATAACTGTTGTATATTATACTCTCTCTCTTCCCATACCACACCTGGCAATCTGCTATAACTGTTGTATATTATACTCTCTCTCTTCCCCTACCACACCTGGCAATCTGCTATAACTGTTGTACATGTATGTTATACTCTCTCTTTTCCTCTACCACACCTTCATGTATATCTCCCAAGGCTGGTTCAAACTTGATTATTTTGTGCACAGTGGTGTTAAAGCCAGTTAGCCACATGACTGTTTGTCAAAGTTAGCGACCCTGTTACCAGGGTTACATTTTGTAGAGAAGCAATCAGCAATATGCCCCTAGGTCGATAATTGATGACCCTTCTTGTAACTTGTAAGGCATTTCGATACTGACAATTTGGGTTTCTTCATCAGTCATAGTTTATGTTATTAAAACATCATTCACATGTTTGCTGGTAGATTGATTTGTTCTGTAATTTGTTATGTAATTGTGTCTTGTAATTGAGACATTTTACTTAAAGGACTGAATGTTACGTTACCAACCAATAGATGTAATTTGAGTGGTGTCTGATTTTTGAGAATATCTCTCTGTAATATTGAACTCCATTATTGGAACAATCTGTTTGTTCATGAAGGATTGCCCTTGTTATGGAAGATATATCCACAACTAATAACTTGATCTAACAACCCCCATAGTTGGTTATCTGGTAAACAAAATACCATACATTGATATAATGTTGACAATGTTCAGAGCCTCCTTCCCTTTTATCAAAGTGTGAATACTATCTGTTGATAAACAGACCAAATGAATGTTTGACACATTTCATAAATCCTGGCTACAATTTTTTGAAGCTTGATGTGTGGTTAAACTTTACTCGCAATTTTTTAAATTTACTACAAAGTTTTGAACCCAATTAGTAAATTTACTACCAGACAAAACCCAGAAACCAGCAAAAGATGAAGATACAATTGATTTACAAAATGAGACACAAAACCAAATTTTCAAATCATTACTTCATTACATGGCACCTTAGAGGAAAAAAATATTTTTTTTAAAAAAGAAAAAAAAAGTAAAACAAAAGAATATTTGTAAAAAAAGAACAACTAAACAAAATACAAAAATCTGTACAAAATTATGGCTAATTCCAAGCCCCTGTGATTGTACTACATGTAAGTCTTTTCTAACATAAATGTAGCAAGTATATTATACAAAGCAGCAGTATCTTATACCATGGAAGGACAATACTATTAAGTTGAAACACCTCACAGTTTAAGTTTTGCATGAACGACTTTCATGTCTTTTTACTACATTCCTTGAATTCATATGAAATGCTGGCTTCTAAAAGACACAGACTTGTCCTTGTCTGTGTAAAAGAGCAGATCTACACAGTAAATATAAGACAACAAACATATCGTAGTATGGCTAACTCATGACACAATATATCCACATTGGATTAATTACAAAATTTCACTAAAAAATTACCAATAAAACTGTTGTTAGCCTGATTATTTCACAAAGCATTAAGGTATATATGGCAGTGGGGCACTAGGAACTGGGGGGGGGGGGGGCCAACTAAAAACTTTTACTACTAGTACTACTAGTCCTGCTTGCGGTGTACGGGATGCGATACTGACAAGGAGAGGGACAATGTCAGAATTGAGTACCAATTTACTCCGTCTGCCTGCAGGACTGAGATGGGGGTTAAGCAAACATAAAGCATGCAAAGATGGTTTGTTTTCTTTTGTCATCTGTTGATATTACATGTAAAGTACAGCTGGAGACATATGCTGAGCCATATGATGGGAGAGCTAGTCAGCTAGTTCAGCGTAAAAACCTAATCTAGTATACAAATTAGCCTTTATATTTAGTGATCTGTTAGCTAGCCTATTAACAGCTTTGGATCTGGTGATCTGTGACTGTGCTAGCTCTCATTTACTATTCTGAACTCACCTAATGTATCTAGTTATTTGGATCATGGAGGTTATAAGGGGAGATCAATGGTGTAACTATTGCCAGTATTGGTGGCAAACGTGAACAACCGCAATGTGGGAAACTTCATAATAATACCGCCCCGCTGGAACATGACCCATGAGCATTGAATTGTTTACGTGCTACACTGGACATAAAACAAAGACACTTCATAATGTTAAAGAAAGGAATCCAATCTTACCTAAGCCTAAAATCGGTATTTCATGACCAGTCGGTAAAGTCACACTCTTTGTCAGTGGAGCCGCCATCATTTGTCACTCCTTTGCGGCATCAGCGATAAATTGTTACCTAAATTATGACAACGTTTCATACACAAGAATATAATCAATGTTTTATTTGGGTTTCAATTAGATGTTCTTATTTAAGCAATATCTACAATCTATTCGTCACTACTATAGAAAATATCATAAGTAAAATCACAACGTCAAAAGGTACCCTCTTACGGCAAACCGGAAGTAGTGATCAATTCGATCGTCTGCTTTTATCCAGAAGTTTGGTTCGTTCAGATTTATCGTACGTACTATCGCCCTGGTACTGGTGGCGTGACGTCCTTCAAGGAGAATGTTGTATTTAGTCGGACTTGGTCTTGGAGATGCTAAATACATAACAGTAAAAGGATTAGAAGTCGTTAAGAGTGTGAAGAGAGTTTATCTCG
>NC_135555.1:24295224-24385224 GCF_964340395.1 Glandiceps talaboti | reverse complement strand
AAATCATGTGAAATTTATGTGATGTTAAATCATGTTAAATCATGTTAAATCATGTAATGACTTGCCAGGACAGTAAGTTTATGAAAATAGCTTTGTTTCCTAAGAGTGATGTGTCCCTTTTAATACAAAGTCTATTAGATGTACTCATATGTTTGTATACTACATGTATGTGATTTCCTGTCTAATTTATATCTCTAAAAATGTAATACAATGTTTATTCATTAGTTTGTCACTGTTTGTTGGCCTGTTTGTGTCAGTCTATGTATCTGACTATTTGTCACTGTTTGTGGCAGTCTATGTATCTGACTATTTGTCACAGTGTCAGTCTATGTATCGGATTATATGTTGGCCTGTTTGTGTCAGTATCAGACTGTTTGTCTCTGTGTCAGTCGATGTATCTGACTGTTTGTTGGCCCGTTTGTGTCAGTCTATGTATTGGACTATTTGTCACTGTGTGTGTCAGTCTTGTATCTGACTATTTGTTCTTATATATGTTTTTTTTTTCTGTCTTTTATGTCTATTGAAAGCAGTTGAATTTTTTGAATACATAATTCTGTATATAGTTCCTTAGAACACTTTCAAACTGTGCACCTACATGTAGACTATGGAAGTCTTTACCATTGGATATATAACAATCATCAAATCTGAACACTTTCAAGAACAATTAATATGTATGTTCAAACAAGCATTGTGTGGATTGAGTACTGTAGTTATGGAGTCTGATGTGTTATAAATTATTTAGATTAGATTAGATTAGATTAGATTAGATTAGATTAGATTAGATTAGATTAGATCAGGGAGGTTATACCTATATAAGTGACTATGTCTGTTTCAGGTAACAGATATCTCATTAAAATAAATTAGAACCACAATACTTTTTACCGCGTATGTTAATTTTCCAACATCTCTCAGCTGTGTATGTACAGTGTGCTAGTGTACATTTGATTGTTTTATTTACTTCTTTTGTAGGGGTAAGAAAATCTATGAGCCACCTCGATACATGGCAGTTAGCCAAGCAGTGTCACAGCTATTGGAAATTATAGGGACAAAGAGATCACAGGGAGACCAACATTTAGGTGAGCATTTGTAGGATCAGGAAACATGTTCTTGTAACATTACGTTGTGAAGTTCACAATGTTGTACAGTGTACTATTATAGTATTATACATATTCTTCATCAGTGTCATGTCTTTTTATTTCCCAACGTTATCTTTTGTTTTTAACTTAGCCACAGACAAGTTGACATGATTACTATGATCAAAAGATGAGTAGTCTTCGATTCTTATGCCACAAGTAATTTCCAGTATTTTATGTTATGCTGAAGAAAAGGCCTTAGACTATCAATTTTCAGTTTGAGTCCATCTCAAATATTATTGTGATTATACAGTACAAAAGACAAATAGTTCATTATTTACCATAAAATTTATGTTTTTAAAACGATTTTTGTAACATCTGAATTTTTCTGTTTCTTTCAAAATGAAAATTTTTCATACAGATATGCAAGTTTTGACATTTTCATGAAAATCAAGAAACACTAAGTCTTCCAATTATGCACACTTTCAAGGGATGATGTCTATATGGTTGAAATACAATTTTCATTTGTTCTCCAATAAAACCTTACTTGATAATATTGAAAGATAGTCACTCACTTTTTCCCCTTTATTTCATTTTGTTATCAGCCTATACAGAAGATACAATTTGTGTTGGAGTAGCCAGAGTTGGAAGTGATGACCAAAAAATTGTCGCAGGGACCATGAAAGAGTTGGTTACCGTGGATATGGGTGCACCACTCCACTCATTGGTTATTGCAGGTCACATGCATCCCTTAGAAATGGACATGCTTAGTTTATTTGCAGTGAACAAGGAAAGTTTTAAGCAAAAGTCAAAAGTACATGCAGTATAGAAGATGTAATAAACAACATTTTATCGTCATTAAAATTTTCAAATTCTAACATCACCTGTGTTAAGTTATGGTCCTTTGAACTGCATGCATCAATCCTAATACTGTATGAATAAAGTTAGTTACCATGTTGAAGTTCAAGGTTTATCTAGAATGAGGGTGGGTAGGTCAGGGGGGGGGGGTTACCTATTACCAGCTGCAGAAAAAAAAAGTGTTAAATTACAAGATTAAATTTAATTTGCACACTTAGTGGTACATTTTTGACTGTCACTGCACATTATTACACTGTCCCATTCCTAGCTTGTAACTTAGTGGTACATTTTTGACTGTCACTGCACATTATTACACTGTCCCATTCCTAGCTTGTAACTTAGTGGTACATTTTTGACTGTCACTGTACATTATTACACTGTCCCATTCCTAGCTTGTAACTTAGTGGTACATTTTTGACTGTCACTGCACATTATTGCACACTTTGGTAGGTTAATTAAGTTACATCCCTTGATAGAACATATCATACATGCCTTTCAGTTGAGGGAATCTGTCAATATCCAAAAATGGTTGAGTGACAGTCTTGTAAATATCGTAATAACTGACCTTCCCTCCACAGCTGGCCAACTAAAAAGCTCTTATAACAATTAATATCTTGTAAGTGCAAAGACACAATGAAACTTGGAATAATGCCAATACTACATAATCTGCATAATATACATGACAATTTAGTTTGAAGACCTTCATTCGTATGGCAAAACGGCAAACCATATTTGTGATAAAAATGCATCATGTGCCTTTTACCTCTCACAGTTAGATACACGACAGTACAGGTATTTCCATCTCACATTATCAAAAGTGATCAAATTGTCCACAGTCCTTGACTTTCAATGATCATCATATTAATGTTCATGTTCAAGGTCAAATAGCCCAGATTTGTCAAAACCTAAACCTAAGTAATGGCTATATTTGCTATATTACAAATCAGCATGTTTTGCTTGACAGCTAAATGATAGCTGTACCTGTTTTATAAAATATTTCACATCTGGTAATTTAGCAGAAATTTGATTATGTTTTATACCAGTATGGTCAAATTTTAGCTTTCTTTGCCATGGTGAACTTGACCTTACGTTCACCTCCATCTGCCAAGTCAAGCAAGCAAACTTGATCTGATATATATAATTAATATATCTATGACTCTCCCAAATACCAAGTTTAGGTTCTACAATATATCTATGACTCCCCCAAATGCCAAGTTTAGGTTCTATAATAGCAAGCAATGGTATAGTATGATTTAGTAGGTTTAGTCCTTAGGGTGACCTGTGAACATGCAACAAAAATTGCCCCCAACTGTACCTACACAATCTAAGAGAGAGACATAGCCTCAACTGCCAATAATTTGTATATGTTACTCTTGAATGATGCAATGTGTGCCCATGGCATGGAGCTAACATGAACAATGCATAAGGAGCAAGTGCCAGACATGTATTTCTAGGCAACCACACATTACCAAAGTTGTGTAAATTACCAAACTTTCATGACTGTGTTAGGGGGAGGGTCAAGATTCGTTGAGCCAGTACGAAGGGGAGGGTCACAGTTTTTTGGACTGTGTCTTTGTGCAGCAAAATATCAAACAATCTTTCTGTGATGTCATCATCATCATCATCATCATCATCATCATCATCATCATCATCATCATCATCACCACCATCATCATCATCATCATCATCATCATCATCATCATCATCATCATCATCATCATCATCATCATCATCATCATCATCATCATCATCATCATCATCATAAAGGTGCCTCAAATGATTCTGTATTTTCATCTTGGCTTCCTAAAGTTACTTACAGGATAGATTGAAACTAGTTTTTAAGTGTCTCATACAATATTATATGCATTGCTGCCACACTTTCAACATCAATACTTTCCACATCTACTGGTATTGCTGTATGGTTCGGAGCAAAGCTCTGCAGAAGTCTACGACTGTTATCATCATGCATGAAGTCTTGTTGAGGATTTCTCTTGTTCCGTTTCTTACACTTGTGGCAGGATCTTATTCATAAAGAGTGCTCTCCTGGTGGTTGGACGAGGTATCCAGTCACCTTTAGGATGTTTCCAGGGCTTATTGACTTCAGCAACAGATTCATTGGGTGTAGGAATTACAGGTTTCTTGAACTAATTTCTAGCTACTTCTTTCTGTTACCGTCTAAACCTCCTCAGTTCAATTTGGGACAATCCTACCAAATGGCAAACAAATTAATACCGATTTTGTGTAGGCTGCCGCTAGGGGGCGATGTGATGAACTTGACGACTGAAAGATACAAATGTAAAACAACTTCATTGGCTTCCAGTATCTCATCGTATTGTTTTCAAACTTCTGCTCTTCACTTATAAAGCCCTAAATGGAATATCTCCACAATATCTCAAGAACTTAATTACACCTCGTTCTTCATTACGCACTCTTCGTTCATCGGATAAATGCCTTCTGCATACACCCAAATGGAATCTGGTTTCCTATGGTCGCCGCTCCTTCTCTTCAGCAGCTCCTGAACTTTGGAACTCTCTACCCCTGGACATTAAAACCTCTCCCAATGTTAACATTTTCAAAAGACGCTTGAAAACCCACATATTTCAGAGAGCTTTTTCATCTCCTTTCTAACTCTGAGCGCCACTGAACATTGTTTTCTTTGGATATTTGGCGCTATATAAATTTATTAGATAGATAGATAGATAGACAGCTTAGGTGATTTTCAATCCTGCAGTGGATTGCTCAATTTGGAATGGAAAATAAATAAGACCACACTATACTAAAAGGTAACTTTTCCCTTAGTCGATAAACGTGAATTATCAATTAAAGTTAATCAGTCTCGAAATACAAGTGATGACCAATAAATTATAACTGTAACACTTTTAAACAGTCAATATCTGTGTTTTTAGACGTTTCTTTGCATATATATTAGATATAAAAGGTACTTATAGTATTATATATACTACCAAGGAAACTTAACCATCTCTTGGTATTCATAACGCAAACCAACTATATGGGTATGATTCATAAACACGTAGATTTAGCATTACCTATAATAGAATGTTGAAGAAATCCCCTTTATAAATTATCTTAAATTATGTACAACGCTAGACATCAAACGTGTACACCAAAACTAACATAACACAATAGTTTATTGTATGTTTTGTAAATGATTCTGATCTCAGGGAGTAAATACAACATCGAATATAGATTATAATTGATTTAAAACTGGAGGAAATTATTCAGTTGTTGGAATAAAACTAACAGTATTTTCTTGTATCCCGGATTGTGAAAACTGCGACGTTAACATAGAGATATGGAAATCACAGTTACGTTTATGTCTGAACTTTTTATGGAACACATTTTACATTATTCTGTGATTATTACTTGCATAAATTAATAAACTTGCTAAATTGTATTGATCATGTGTTGAGGAGTCAATGGATATGGAATGGAAATTTATATAAAAGCTAGACAACAACAAATAAGTTTGAAACCGTGTTGAGTGATCGAGATATAGAACTGTCACTAATTTACTGTTAATCTGACAATCCTTTCAATTCAGGTCAACAGATGTATCGGTGATACCGAATTGTGTCTCCTACTATAAATGCACATTCGTTATAACGCACTGCAGGTACCGGTGAAGTCGCACTGATCTCATTTACATTTTGGGCTCCGACATTCCCTGTTATACCTAAGGTATGTGATTCAAACGGAGGAAACATCCTGACTTCTGCGTTCTGCACTTTCACAAATCGTGCCCCTTTTTCGTATTTGCATTTCGAAAGGAACGGTTTATCAGGGTACAGTGTGATATGAACTACTGTGTGTATGTTACATGTATATAAGTTTGTTATTGACACCAATTGTAACAAGTTTGTATCAAGTTCGTATATGGCAGATATTTACCATTTATCATTCTTTTAATAAAACAAATGGTTCATCATAATTTCCCTTTGACTTTAATTATCATTTCTAAGTCGTCCAGACTGGTAAAATATAATTAGGAATTGAAAGCATCACCAGAATGTATACATACACTTACTTTGGGGTATTTTAACCAACATATTTTGAAGATGTTATCATGAGCAACACAACATATCGGTAACTCAAATAGAGTATATACAAAAGTTAACCTCAATCTATTTGCTTTCAACAATTAGTACAAATGATCTAATCACGTGACAATAAGGAACAGTTATGCTTATCCTCAGTATTTCCAGAAGTTCGGGTGCCGTTTTAAGTCTCAGCGTGTGAGATTACATTTCAATAATGCTGCACAGATACCACATAGATTATTTGCACATCTTTTTTTTTTTTTTTTTTTTTTTTTTTTAAAGAGGATATCTTGACGTGTTCGATTCCGAAGTCCAAGTGTTCCGTCCACAAATCTTGTCCTAATCAACTTGAATGTTAACTTTCGTACTGTCTATTTTGGTCTGTAAGGGACGGCGCCGTGACAGAGCGCCCTCACACATCGGTCAACCCCTAAGAGATGACGTATCTGTCTACTCCACCTATCTTCAACCCCTCCATGGTGCAAAAACCTTAAGTTTACGTCAGATACTTCGGTCTGACTAGACAGCGATGATAATTTGGTAAAGGTAATTTTGTAACATTTAGAAGAACATCATCGCTATTGATATCATCAGACACAGTACATCAACTGTCAAAGAAAGAGATAGCGTTAAGAAGTATTTTTCAATCATCGAAACTTGGAATAGTTCTGAGCAGTTTGAGCAAACAATTTTTGCCATTACTTATCTCAACATCACGTTTTCAATAACATTGACAAAGCTCTCAAAACTTTGCCAAGAGTGAAATCCAATGGCAGAACTCATACATGGGACATGTGCAAGAACTCCATACAGCTAAGGGTAAGCATACGAGCCTCAACGAGGCATTGAAATTCATTGGAACAGTTAGACCAGTAATTCTTAATATCTTTGCACAGAAAGTAATGAGTTTTCATTCCCCCAATAATAATGAAACTGTACAGGTTCAACTACTATTAAAGCAATGCACCCGGATGCTCACCGTTATTTGCAAATTGTAAATATACTTTTTTATGTAGTAGACCTTGTGATGTTGAAAAGTTGGTAATACAGTTTGACGTAGACTAAAGGACATGTTATTTCTTTTACCAAGCCCAATCTTACAAGTCCATGTCTCCGAGTTGGCTCTACATTGTAGCTGGACCGAGTGTAGCTTCTGCAACAAACATTTTTACTATAGTTATATATTCATAGAATTATTATAACCATTGTCAAATATGATTGTGTCTCTATCACTGTCTGCTCCTTTGAATTTTCGTTCTGTGGAACTGTAAAGAAAATATATTTATGTGAAGATGTAAATGGACAACAACATTTTGTCATTTATTTTTGACAGTCAAAGTTGAATATTATATTGGAACTTCTTTAAATGTTTTCTATATTAATGAAATAATTATCGATGATATGGAGAATCATTCATACAAAGTAAGAAGAGTTAGTTTACGGTTATCAATAATTCACTCAGTTATGAAGACCTTATATATTATTTCAGTGTGTGTAATGAAAGGGGCAATGTTTCCGTCTAAGCTTTAGATTACATGTAGTTACGTCCTGGCGTACAGTATAGAGCGCCGCCAACGTTTGGCGTGAAATGAGCAAGTCAGAAGAACACAGTTGCCAACGGCAACAAAGTACGTTCTATCATGTGTATCACCTATTTTTCGTTCGATGACGATTCCAAAATTCGGTTGTGAGCGGAGACGATGAAAGCGGCAGCACGGTCCTCGCTAAAAATCACAGAAATTCACCAGTTTGTAAGTACCTGAATGCAAATTAAGCTTTCTCAATCTATTTATCGTAAGGAATTCGAAGATAGGAAAAGTAAAATATATTCCATGAAAAGGGTAATTATATGTTAAACTGCGGGCTAAGAGAAAACAACACCATGTGAGGGTTTTACTCAAGGAAAAAAACGGAATTGTAAAATTTGTATACAGGTATATATGTTGGGTTACTCCAAACGCTCTAAGTCTTCAAATATAAATCGGCACTAATCATAGACAACGGATAAATAATTAATAATTATCTCTATTAAGGTAACTATATTATTACCAATCATTCATCACTTAATAGTTTTATTGCTTGTGAAAAAAATCCATACTAACAGGTAGCAGAACTTATACGTTCTTTCAATGTTCGACGTCTCCCGCATGTTGGTGTTGTTACAGCACTATTTCCTTTTAGTATTTCTTCATCGCATTGCACCGTGTAAATGCATTCTTTACTCATCCATGTATGGTCTATCTACGTTACCTATAATGGTGTAAAAGTTAAGTATTGCACAGTTTTACCGACAACGTTTTTATTTTTTTGATTATAATTGTAATTGTCTGCAGACCTGAAATCGTTTCGATACTAATCTGGATAGGTGGTAAAGATCTATCCCAACGGTGGGTTAAGTGCTGGTAACCTCTGACCCTATATTTAAATACGAAATCTGGAATATTGAAATTTATGTTGTTAAAAGAAGATCAAATCTGGATAGGTGGTAAAGATCTGTTCCAACGGTGGGTTAAGTGCTGGTAACCTCTGACCCTATATTTAAATACGAAATCTGGAATATTGAAATTTATGCTGTTAAAAGAAGATGAAATCTGGATAGGTCTTAAAGATCAGTGCCAACGGTGGGTTAAGGGCTGGTAACCTCTGACCCTATATTTAAATACGAAATCCTGGAAAATTCAAATTCGTCCTGTCAAAAGAAGATGAAATCCGGATAGGTGGTAAAGATCTATCCCAACGGTGGGTTAAGTGCTGGTAACCTCTGACCCTATATTTAAATACGAAATCCTGGAATATTCAAATTTGTCCTGTCAAAAGAAGATGAAATCTGGATAGATGGTAAAGATCTATCCCAACGGTGGGGTAAGTGCTGGTAACCTCTGAACCCTATTTTATTTAAATACGAAATCTGGAATATTGAAATTATCCTGTTAAAAGAAGATGAAATCTGGATAGGTCTTAAAGATCAGTGCCAACGGTGGGTTAAGGGCTGGTAACCTCTGACCCTATATTTAAATACGAAATCCTGGAAAATTCAAATTTGTCCTGTCAATAGAAGATGAAATCTGGATAGATGGTAAAGATCTATCCCAACGATGGGTTAAGTGCTGGTAACCTCTGACCCTATATATGAATACGAAATCTGGAATATTTAAATTTATGCTGTTAAAAGCAGATGAAATCTGGATAGGTGGTAAAGATCTATCCCAACGGTGGTTTAAGTGGTGGTAACCTCTAACCCTATATTTAAATACGAAATCTGGAATATTGAAATTTATGCTGTTAAAAGAAGATGAAATCTGGATAGGTGGTAAAGATCTATCCCAACGGTGGGTTAAGTGCTGGTAACCTCTGACCCTATATTTAAATACGAAATCTGGAATATTGAAATTTATGCTGTTAAAAGAAGATGAAATCTGGATAGGTGGTAAAGATCTATCCCAACGGTGGGTTAAGTACTGTTAATCTCTGACCCTATATATAAATACGAAATCCTGGAATATTCAAATTTGTCCTGTCAAAAGAAGATGAAATCTGGATAGATGGTAAAGATCTATCCCAACGGTGGGGTAAGTGCTGGTAACCTCTGAACCCTATTTTATTAAATACGAAATCTGGAATATTGAAATTATCCTGTTAAAAGAAGATGAAATCTGGATAGGTCTTAAAGATCAGTGCCAACGGTGGGTTAAGTGCTGGTAACCTCTGACCCTATATATAAATACGAAATCTGGAATATTTAAATTCGTCCTGTCAAAGGAAGATGAAATCTGGATAGATGGTAAAGATCTATCCCAACGGTGGGTTAAGTGCTGGTAACCTCTGACCCTATATTTAAATACGAAATCCTGGAATATTCAAATTTGTCCTGTCAAAAGAAGATCAAATCTGGATAGGTGGTAAAGATCTATCCCAACGATGGGTTAAGTGCTGGTAACCTCTGACCCTATACATAAATACGAAATCTGGAATATTTAAATTTATGCTGTTAAAAGCAGATGAAATCTGGATAGGTGGTAAAGATCTATCCCAACGGTGGTTTAAGTGCTGGTAACCTCTGACCCTATATTTAAATACGAAATCTGGAATATTGAAATTTATGCTGTCAAAAGACGATGAAATCTGGATGGGTGGTAAAGATCTATCCCAACGGTGGGTTAAGTACTGTTAATCTCTGACCCTATATTTAAATACGAAACTCTGTTTTCATCATACCCCATTCATGTGTTGCTATAAGTTAATTCAATTTTGGTACGAAGGAAGGGTTGGTGAATCATTAGTCTTAAATTAGTATCTCAAGATTAAAGAATATATTTGTACTTCTGAATCAGTAAAGAATTTTTCATTTCATTTATTTCACATGTATTTTTCGGCATCCAAATTTAATCAGTAATAAAGACATCTCTGTTAACTTTTGAGCTACATTAATTATAAATATTGTTGTGATGTGTTTTATTGTATGTGTGTTGGTTATATGCACTGCTGATCACAAAAGAATAAAATGAAATAATGAAAGACATTGCGAAAGATAAGAATACATTTGCATTCTGTAATTTTGCATGCCATTATTCATACCACAATTATTGACTGTTACAAATTTCCAGGTAAAACATAGACTGAAATTCTGCCGTTGTAGGCGCTCTACTCACCCATTATTAGAGAGAGAGGGAGAGGGGAGAGAGAGAGAGAGAGAGAGAGAGAGAGAGAGAGAGAGAGAGAGAGAGAGAGAGAGAGAGAGAGAGAGAGAGAGAGAGAGAGAGAGAGAGAGAGAGAGAGAGAAAGAAAGAGAAAGAGAGACTTGGTTGAAAGCTTAGTCCTAGTGCAGGAGTACATTTTCGGACAGAATACAGAAAAGTTCAATGTTTAACAGGCAGTTTACCACCTTCTAAGTCTTTGCCAGCATATGCCTTTCCCGAAAGACCTAATAATTAGAGTGCTGTACCAACACAGAGACTGATTTTAAAACAGTTTCACGATTTGCCTTCATCATTCTGCCTGGGGTGATATGTGTAATATCAAATGCTCATATACATGTCATGTATAACATAATCGAGTAAACACATACCGGTACTACAGTGTAAAACTGCCAAGACCTCAGTTGCATAATATATACACCATGGCTATGTATTCCTTATTCATATAATCTAATCACATCCTTGCATACATAAACCAATTGTACGGGACATCCTGTAATATTTTTCATTATTTTGGCGAACAAAAATATGATACATAGTAAATGTATGAAATAGATTATGGCATGTATTTACAAGTTGAACTTAAATGTTTATTTTTTATAGTGTTGAAGTTGGTCATCTTGAGAACTTTTTTATATTCAAATGATCACCCAAGCATAGTGTACACAAATATAAACAGATCACTCCCCCCCCCCCCCATTTAAAAAACCCTCAGTCACTTCTATCCTCACATCCTGGTCATTTAGCCCCCTACTTTATCAGTAACCCACAATGCAACATTCACACAACTTACATTCAATTTAGAAATGAACAAGTTACACAAGTAAGGTTTTGTTGAGTTTAATTCAAGTCATGAACGAAATATTTCGTGAATCCCCCCCCCCTTCAGACCATTATAATTTTCAAAAAAGAAAACCCCGTAAATTCTGCTCGTTCCCTTATAAAAACACACAAATGGTCAAAACTGGCAATAGAAGATTGTCCCCGATATTGTTTTACAAGAGGAGATACTATTTTACGGTGTTCATCATAACGTTTAATCCGGACCCTCACTCACTCACTCACTCACTCACTCACTCACTCACTCACTCACTCACTCACTCACTCACTCACTCACTCACTCACTCACTCACTCACTCACTCACGCATGCACATGTACCTTACTTGGATTTTTAAAAAAATCCCCTGAAAGTGTTAGCACTTCGAGAATATAATGTGTACCGTTTTTGCAGCAAAATAACATTTTGAGATCTAACTTTGACTTTACACGATGCATTTATAATGATGACTGACATAGATATGCTAAGATTTGTCAACATATATTCTCAACATAATCCGTATTTAAAATGAGATTAGTCGCTTGATTTTAGGGGCCGGGCATTTTAACCGACTGAGGGGGGGGGGGGGGGTTACTACCCCCTTCAGCTCCGATGACCAAAGACAAAGTGAGCCCTCAATGAAGACAACATTTTCCAATTGCCAAAATGGACCTCCGACACTAAGCTTGTTAACCGAGATGTGTTTCAAATATTGTGAAATGGGTAAAATAACACGAGTTTCTAGAATGCTAGACAGCCTGCCTATTTGTGTCAACTGTTCATCTTGATTTCCATCCTATCCTAATTTTAGCAATACGTGACGTAACGGTGGACATAATAAAAAAAACATTGCGCGTCCACTACTTATGTATACTTTCAATTTGGTTTATCCCTCCATTTTTTTGTTAAGAAAACCATACCAGCCACATTTAGAATGTTCCCATGGCTTGACTTCAGCAACAGATTTGTTGGATGTAGGAATTACAGAGTTCGATTCTTAACCAGGTTTCTAGCCACTTCTCCCTGTTTGTGTCTGAACCTTCTGAGTTCAATTTGGGACAATCCTACCAAATGGCAAACAAATTAATATTTCAGTTAATTTGATGGCGATATAAGCTAAAATTAAACAAATAGATAACTCAGAAACCACCAATTCTAATTAATTTTAAAACTAAGTACAACAAATATGAAAAGAAAATCCTCATAATCCTCTAATGACTTGGTTGTTGGATCTGGAAATCTGTGTAACTACACCCATGCAGTTATTTTCCGGTTGAGCTTGACGTCAAAAATGCCGACCCTGCTGCAGCACTATTTCCTTATTTTCAGTGTATGGTATCCATCTTGGAACTTAAGCTCCGATGATTAGCATATATTCTTCCAAACCACTGGTGACGTCATCATAGTTGTTTTCTTTGTCGTTATTGTCAAATGTCTATTATCGTAGCTGAAATAGAGTTAATACAAATGGGAATATACATGATTTTACGAATCGGTCCGTATCCAAACATCAGCGCCCTCAACGACAACACGCTTTCGGCTTATACATATGTTATATGCCATGTATGGTTATTACCTGAGATCAACTCTTCGTTCGTCGTATCACCGTGTGTGCAGTTTCCGTAACGTGACACAAATCGTATTCTATTTGGCGATTGTGGCGAAGTTCTGTGTCATTATTTTGCAGGCCGACAGGCTGAACTGCGGGTCAATTTGCGGATCGTTCAAAACAACAATTATTTGTATAAAATGAACCAAAACAAATATAAGTTTACAAAAAAATAATGACAAATGAATACGTATACATGTAGTAAATAATCTGTAGGAGCACATTAAGTATCCACTCAATACTATGGTGATCATCCTCACTGTGATGATTGATTTTGAAATTGAAATTTATTCCCCACAACAAATAAACATACAGAAAACAAATAAATGATAACATCCAAAAGGAAAACGATTTCAAGTTGTGGGTGAGAGACTAGAAAATAGTTTTCGGAAAACTGATCGAGTCTAGCCATTCAATTTCAAAAACATCGAATTGTACATCACAAAAAAATGTGGCGACTGTGGTTGCTCAAATTAACACTGATTACTGATTTTAAGTAGTGACAATAATATAATACAGTACAGGGAGCTATGTTGTAACAATAATAGAGATATAATTATTGGATGTACTGATTATTCAATTATTCATTATTCAATTTCAAGATTGTGGCTGTTCCACCATTCCTTTCTGTTCCTCGGTGACGTAACCGTAGGGCCTAACAAAGTGTGTTGTGTCCTTGACATCTTACTGTGGGCAGGCTAATGTGTGGGAGCCGTTGTGTTAATAGTCAGACTAATTTGATTGTATAAGATAGATTTCAGTCATAAACTTGACTTGACTTGACTAGCGATGTGTCGTATTATATCGGAAGAACACCCGAGGTCTAGCAGCTAGACTAGCTAAGCTGCGGCAATGTGGTTTTCCCAGACGCTCGTTTGGGGAGGTCTCGTAGGCAGAGCCCCCAGCGGCGAGAGTCTGGGTAACCGAGACTATGCCAAGGCAATCACTCATCGAACCAGTCTCAAGAACCTACTCTACTGACAGAACTCTCATCCGGACTCCCTGACAGTGTAGTTGGAGTGACCAGTGACAATGGTGTTCAGTCCTTCAAGAGCCGTGTACACTAACATCTTTCAGCACCTTGAAGTAACACAAGATACGCTAACATACTCCCCTGAAGTAACTCAAGATACTCTAACATACTCCCCTGAAGTAACACAAGATACTCTAACATACTCCCCTGAAGTAACACAAGATACTCTAACATACTCCCCTGAAGTAACACTAGATACTCTAACATAACGTTTATTTATAAAGGGCTTTCTATCTGTTACGTATATATTCATTATGAGCTATTGTTCACTTTAGAATTTTATTTTAAAAATAAAATTATAAATAAATAAATAAATATATATGTATTACACCCAATCTGTGAAATACTGAATTGCGTAAACAATTTCACATATATATTTCTTTATATGTCCTTAGATGTTAAAAGAATTAAGAACTAAAATGCGTTCAAAAGTATAGAACAAAATTATCAGTAATATTGAAAAAAATAAGTAGTTTAAGAACTTTCACTTTCTTACATGAGTCTCACACGTTTCAATATATTGGGAGAAAGTTGACGGCTGCGCAGAAAAAATAAAGTCATGTTTAAAACACTACAAATTGTCAAACTATACTATTCGACACTTCCACGGTCATATTCAGAATCAACGGATGGCACATACTTGTATCAATGATAATTTATTTGTAACAAAACAAGACATGGAACTCGGTTCATTCAATTTTTTTCAGCAATTAACTTATTACAGATGATCTCAAGTTAACAGTTTTTATTATCGACATTGATCAAAATACATTTTGCAAGTGTGTCAATACAAAAGTAAAGGTTTGTTGTCCTGCGACGAGAGCGTTACTAAGCAACCCAATAGGCAAATCATATCTTGGTGTTCCTTCGGATGTAACTTTAAGTCGGCGATTAAGTCTAGCAAACTTGTTTCATTGTATGCACATTGTGTGGCATCATCTTTGCTTGGCCTGGAATCGAGCATACCGTATGAATTAATTATACGGATAATGACAGTAGGATGGTAATCGGTATCAAATCCGTGAATTTTTATTCTTTCAACGATCTGCTGAAATCTGTGTCTCAAAACGTTGCGTGTAACGTCATCAGCCCATTCAAGATTTACCATTTCTGGAATATTTAGGACAGTGTAACCATAGTAACGACGCCTACTGCAACCTTCGCCAAAGACGTAGGCAACAATGCGTCTGTCTAGTTGGAAGGCTATTTCCCCTACGAATTTCTCCTTCTGACCCTGTTTGTCGACATTGTCTAATCTCGGCAATGTTATCATTTTCTTTATGATATTCGAGGTAGTAATTTGGTATGGATCGTGTACACGTGATTGCTCTGATACATCACGTGGTTTCGAGGCGAGCGTCGGTGGTTTTGTAGAACTTATCGGAGGTTCTGCGTTTTCTGCTGAGTTTCCATCTCCGATGACTCTGCTCTCTTTGACTTTAAAGGGATAGTTACTCGTTGTAGTTTCATCTTCTTTTGAGTCCAAAGTGTTATCTTCCTTTCCTGATAAGTTAATGATAGGTTTATCTTCGCCTTCCTTATTATCTTCCGTGGAAATAGTCTCGTTACCATGACAATGGTCATCATCTTCCACTTCTTCAATCTTGGATTCCTTGACAATCTTCTGTGGAATGTCGTCTTTGCAAATATTACACTGGGTCATCAGTTCATGTCTATAGGTGCGTTGTTTTGGTTTCCGAGGTGTCGAAGTAATGGGATCACGTAGTTGTAAACGTAGCTGCTGTTCCCATTTTGACAGATTACCTACATCACATTCTTCTGTACCGACAATGCTCCTTACCTCGTCACAGGAGAGAGAACGCTTTGATCTATTACAACAACATTCACAGATAATTTCAGAGCTCGATTTTGATTTAACAACGGGATTTGTTTGATGTCCATGTTCAGCCACTTGCTCTTGTACCATGATTTGTTCAATTTCTTTCCGAAATAGCCTTTTCGGTTGAATCATATTCTTTTCAGTCCAAGTTGAATTTTCCTGTGGAGTCCCTGCAATTTATTATAAGATGATATTATTAGTAAAATAAACATTAATTGCAAAGCGGAACTGTAAATCACTAAATTCATGTTGTTCAGATACATCAAGTATGTACAGTTCAAGAATCTTAAAGGTACATGACAATGTCTGATGATCGCATTGAGCGTGAAACTCGGAGTAACAACTAAGCACCTCAAGTTCCAACCAACTTACTTTGATTATTCCCACCCTGCTTACCCAAGCATCGAGCACTCTATTCTACGAATTTGATACTATTTACTATGTATGTATGTATGTATGTATGTATGTATGTATGTATGTATGTATGTATGTATGTATGTATATGTGTGTGTGTGTATGTATGTATGTATGTATGTATGTATGTATGTATGTATGTATGTATGTCTCTCTATGTGTAGGTAGGTAGGTAGGTAGGTCGGTACGTGTACGTGCGTGCGTGCGTGCGTGCGTGCGCGTATGTATACATCACGTGTGTTGAAGAACGCCGCGGTTGGCTGTCTGGATTGATGATTGATAAGTACATGTATGCACGTCTGATCTTATGTTCGATATGACATTTCTATTTCACAAATATCTTTATGTAGAATGACAGGTTTCTTCCCAACACCGTGTCGTATTAGTGTTATCCCTTTTTCGCAAGAGAACACACAAGGTGTAAACACTTCTATTACATCTCTTCTGTAAACATTGTTCGACTGTCTTATAAGCATAACGAAACAAAACAAAACTTCCATACATACGAACGGATAAACAGTCACACAAACCACCATGAAATCAATTAATCACTCGGTGTAAGTCGTGTAAAAGGCACATGTCAGTCATAAACACATACTTTCCACTACGTATACATCTACCCTGCTTTTATAATGTTTTGCCTTTATAGTATATTGATTCTCCTTGGTGTTTATTGATAATAATTTATACATTGTAAAGTTCAAACTTGTGCATTCAAATTGACAGTCTATGTCTATTGTATATGGAATCCGTTTGACCTTCTGATCGTGAAAGCCTTCCACACTATACTCTATACAAAGTGACTCGGTTACTTAGTTTTGACTTATATACAACTTCTGGTATATATACTACGGTTTTTGTTGACGTTGGATTGGTGTGTGTGTGTGTGTGTGGGGGGGGGTCACCCTGTTTTTAAAATTGGCAGGGGGGGGGGTCATCCTGTTTTGAAAAAAAAATGGATGATGGGGGGGGGGGGGGTTCATTGTGTTTTGGATTTGGATGGAAGAAAAAAGCCACGAATCTACAGGTGCATGACCTGTGGATTTTTTCTTGTCCCTGTTTCCTACATATATTCTTTTAATATTACTTCATCCGGAGTGATACTCAAACATGACTATAAATATACATGTATTACCTCCTACATTAGTTACAGAACATGTCATATAAATATACTCGGGTGTTTCACAATCAATAGCCAATATGCTTCATATATTGCACTTTGGGGAAAAAGTTGAAAGTACCGTAATCGTAATCTTCCTAGTAGATAGTTTATAAAACAATTGTTCTATTCTTCAGTATGAAAGGATTAATACGCATTATATACTTTCTATTTCGGACACTACACATTACCGAAACTACAAATCACCACATCTCACCAGATTCCTGGCAGTTTCTATTATACATAGTAGGTATGAGCACCGAAGTTCTCGAACATACCAATGACTTTTCTATATCTGCAATAGTACACCCCTACCAATGATACAGCTATCTGATGTACTGACCTTTACTATAATGATATCGATGCCATGTAAGTTTTTTACCTAATTTGGTTGACTACATGGACCAGTCATTCCTAATTTGGTTGACTACATGGACCAGTCATTCCTAATTTGGTTGACTACATGGACCAGTCATTCCTAATTTGGTTGACTACATGGACCAGTCATTCCTAATTTGGTTGACTACATGGACCAGTCATTCCTAATTTGGTTGACTACATGGACCAGTCATTCCTAATTTGGCTGACTACATGGACCAGTCATTCCTAATTTGGTTGACTACATGGACCAGTCATTCCTAATTTGGTTGACTGCATGGACCAGTCATTCCTAATTTGGTTGACTACATGGACCAGTCATTCCTAATTTGGTTGACTACATGGACCAGTCATTCCTAATTTGGTTGACTGCATGGACCAGTCATTCCTAATTTGGTTGACTACATGGACCAGTCATTCCTAATTTGGTTGACTGCATGGACCAGTCATTCCTAATTTGGTTGACTGCATGGACCAGTCATTCCTAATTTGGTTGACTGCATGGACCAGTCATTCCTAATTTGGCTGACTGCATGGACCAGTCATTCCTAATTTGGCTGACTGCATGGACCAGTCATTCCTAATTTGGTTGACTGCATGGACCAGTCATTCCTAATTTGGCTGACTGCATGGACCAGTCATTCCTAATTTGGTTGACTACATGGACCAGTCATTCCTAATTTGGTTGACTACATGGACCAGTCATTCCTAATTTGGTTGACTACATGGACCAGTCATTCCTAATTTGGTTGACTGCATGGACCAGTCATTCCTAATTTGGCTGACTGCATGGACCAGTCATTCCTAATTTGGTTGACTGCATGGACCAGTCATTCCTAATTTGGCTGATTGCATGGACCAGTCATTCCTAATTTGGTTGACTGCATGGACCAGTCATTCCTAATTTGGCTGACTACATGGACCAGTCATTCCTAATTTGGTTGACTACATGGACCAGTCATTCCTAATTTGGTTGACTACATGGACCAGTCATTCCTAATTTGGTTGACTGCATGGACCAATCATTCCTAATTTGGCTGACTGCATGGACCAGTCATTCCTAATTTGGTTGACTGCATGGACCAGTCATTCCTAATTTGGTTGACTACATGGACCAGTCATTCCTAATTTGGTTGACTACATGGACCAGTCATTCCTAATTTGGTTGACTACATGGACCAGTCATTCCTAATTTGGTTGACTACATGGACCAGTCATTCCTCTTTATACTACAACCCATGTTTCTATTAATACCTTATATACCTACGTATTCTTCTATTTTTTTCTGATTAATTTATACTTTTCATGAGCGGGGGGGGGGGGGGGGGGGGTTGACTGGACACCCACTAGCTTTTCATTAGCTATCTTCCAGCACCCAGTCGCATTTGTCATTTTCATTATTTTCATTTCATTTTTTTTATTAATTTGTGTTATTGCGACCTTACACTAAACATTTTGATATGATACAATTACATTGAAGTGGCACAAGCTGAGTTTATGAGTTTTTTTAACTCAAGTGAAAATACTTAAATAAAACCACATTCCAGCATAATGTTAATGTTGATACATGTCTTCTGTAACATTACAATTGTCTTCTGGCATTGTTAGAACATATGATTGCATAGTAGCAATTCCTGAACAGTTTCTGATACGTACCATAAATTACGTCATCGGATCATTTATGAGTCATCAGGTTTGAGTTTAGTTAATTGCAAATGCTTCAGTAGGTACAATAATCTTAGTACAATCTTAAATATGCTGCTTGTATCCCTTTAGTGGCGCGGCAAAGTTCGACAAAGAACATCGAAATATGTTTGTCATTTTTTGTATAAGTTGATAGTTTCGTCTTCAGTGACAAACCATAGCATAGCAAAATTTTGTTTTGACTTAGGAAATAATAACAAAACAGTGTGCATAATCCTTCAATTGTGTACTTTTACCTGTGATCCATGACGTTAACAATGCTACGACAGTAGCCGTTCGTAGATCTGTGTTTGTTCGCAATAATTCCAACTGATGTCGTAAGAGATCGTTTTCAGCAACTAATTCTGCATTACTTTTCTTCCATCTGTCGCTTACATTTGATTGGTCATCCAGTTCTAAGTTATCCTTTTTTTCTTCTTGAAGTTCTTGTTGTACATCGTCCATTCTCCTGTATGATGGATGAACTGTTGTTTATAATGTGTGTCGTCAAATAAAAACTGACTGGTACCGTCACTGGGAGGTGGGTCACATTGTTTCTGCTGATCTTTCGTTCAAGGTTAATTGGACGGTCTTCGTTTAATAAAAAATGGATGTTCCGTAGAATATTTAATGACGTCACAAACGTGGCTCGAAACATTCGAATGTTCTCTCTCGCTCTCTCTGTAACACTGGGGGTAATAATCTTTCCGAGCGTCTCGAAATCGAAAGCATTCCAGACTGAACGCACTCTCCTTGTACAAATAGAAATACCACCTGTGGACAACAGTATTTCAGAACTAATAATTACTGTAAATAGATATGCCCAAAAAGAATTGTCAACTGGTCACTCAATCTACTACTTATGACGGTTACTGTTCTTTTCATTTAGTACTTTAGAGCAATTGTGCATGTGGGGCAAATGTAATTTGCCTGTTCACGATTGGTTCTGCAGTTGTCTTCACTTAGCAGCAATTAATGTAAGGAGGGTTAATTTAAGGAGGCTCTACAAACGCATAAAAAGATCGATGCGGGTGTATTTATGTGATTCGAATGCTAACCAGAAACAATTCTTTTTCGGGGTGGGGCATAATTATAATTGTTACTTTGATGTATAATGGGAATTGTGTTTAGAGTAAACTGTAAAGTGAGAACGCAGTTCTACACCTCTACACGGCATAGAGTAAACTGTAAAGTGAGAACGCAGTTCTACATCTCTACACGGCATAGAGTAAACTGTAAAGTAAGAACGCAGTTCTACATCTCTACACGGCATAGAGTAAACTGTAAAGTGAGAACGCAGTTCTACACCTCTAAACGGCATAAAGTAAACTGTAAAGTAAGAACGCAGTTCTACATCTCTACACGGCATAGAGTAAACTGTAAAGTGAGAACGCAGTTCTACACCTCTACATGGCATAGAGTAAACTGTAAAGTGAGAACGCAGTTCTACACCTCTACACGGCATAGAGTAAACTGTAAAGTGAAAACGCAGTTCTACATCTCTACACGGCATAGAGTAAACTGTAAAGTGAGAACGCAGTTCTACACCTCTACACGGCATAGAGTAAACTGTAAAGTGAAAACGCAGTTCTACATCTCTACACGGCATAGAGTAAACTGTAAAGTGAGAACGCAGTTCTACATCTCTACACGGCATAGAGTAAACTGTAAAGTGAGAACACAGTTCTACATCTCTACATGGCATAGAGTAAACTGTAAAGTGAGAACGCAGTTCTACACCTCTACATGGCATAGAGTAAACTGTAAAGTGAGAACGCAGTTCTACACCTCTACATGGCATAGAGTAAACTGTAAAGTGAGAACGCAGTTCTACATCTCCACACGGCATAGAGTAAACTGTAAAGTGAAAACGCAGTTCTACATCTCTACACGGCATAGAGTAAACTGTAAAGTGAGAACGCGGTCCACATCTCTACACGGCATAGAGTATACTGTAAAGTGAGAACACAGTTCTACATCTCTACACGGCATAGAGTAAACTGTAAAGTGAGAACACAGTTCTACATCTCTACACGGCATAGAGTAAACTGTAAAGTGAGAACACAGTTCTACATCTCTACATGGCATAGAGTAAACTGTAAAGTGAGAACGCAGTTCTACACCTCTACACGGCATAGAGTAAACTGTAAAGTGAGAACACAGTTCTACATCTCTACACGGCATAGAATAGTACTCAGGACAAGTGCACAAGCATTGTAACATTTTAATTCTCTAGTTAGCAAATTCAAATCTTATTTCCGTTGACGGTGCCGCGATACCAATCTATTTAGAGGGATATTTATCAAACTGACGGTTTGTTTCGTTGTGATCGTCCTAGATGCAACACACGTCCTTTTACAACTAAAACAGATAATGTGTTTAGTCCTAATAAAACATGGCCGTAAGGAATTAATTCACCTGTACTTCTAATGTTGTTTACTGTGGTATGTGTATGTAGGTTTAACTGTCAGACATCTTGGTGATATCTTTGCTGACCATCTGTGTTATACACAACAAGGAGGCAGATTCTCCAGTTTCTGTATATTTTGGATAACAATAGTAATAGTATTCTATTCCTACCACAGCAATTTGCAAGGTTTCTGGACATGTCAGTTTGTTTACCACTTCCATGACACTTTATTGACGACTATCTAGTCATACCTGTAGTCGATAAGTACCAGCAAATGAAAATGTTTACTTTTTGTTGCCGAATATATGAACAGAAGGTTAGAACATTATTTTCATATCTAACCAGTATGCTGAAGATGGCAGTAAGGTCAGCGGTTGATTAATTATAACTTTGGGTCATGGAAGTAAGAAAATTATGTCTGGTGACCTGTATATACCATTTCCTCTTTGTACTCACTTTGAAAGCATTTCACATTTATGGAACCTGTACAATCATGCAATTACATTTGTATACCACTTACTATCTGTGTAAGTGTTAGTTTGGGAAATGCCGCGTCAAAGATAAACATATCAAAATATGTCAGTGTCACTTAGGGACGATAGCACAATGTCACACAAGCTTGATAAACGAACCTCCTCCCCCCCCCCCCCACCACCACCACGAACATTCACAGGTTCGACATCACACGTTTATAAATGATGTAAACAATGATGGAAACTATAGCGGTCAAACCACTTCGATCGATGCAATGTGAAAACAAGATGGTAGACATGAAGTTCCAACCTTCTGAACCTGTTTACTGAGATTATGGTCACATTTAAATACTGCTTGAAACCAGCACTGTATCTCACATAAGGCCAAATAACAAACAGTGTGTTTCCAATAACGTGACCGACCTCAGTTTAAGCCGCCGACCCTAAGGGAGCCTTCAGTATTTACAAGGGGGAGGGCCGGAGGAAATCACACATGATATATATGTTAAGTAAAACATGACCCTCCCCCATTCTCCATTTGCAAAAAGTGACCCTCCCCATTGTCCCATTTTGTAAAATATGACCCTCCCCATGACAATTGCATATACTGAACGTTAATCAATATTCCCATTATATGTATACATACAAATTAAATGATTTTGACTGGCTAGTTACCTTTCTCTTATAACCATACACAATCTAGTTAGTATCTAAAATGTGCTTTCCATGTTGTGCATACTCTGCCTGATCTGGTCACTTGTAAAAGTTCCCTGATATCATTGTCATCATCATCACGTTCACCTTCAGTATTGCCATTATCAATGTCACTCTAATCTGACTCACTGGTACCCCTTGAGTCAGTACATGTATCACTGTCCGTGTTCTCTATGACATTCAAAACTAAATTATCATCATCATCATCATCATCATCATCATCATCATCATCATCATTATCATCACCATCACTGCTACCATCACCATCATATTTTAAAAACAGCATTCACATACAGTGTGAGTGATAAGGTGAGATGGGTACACTCAACAAAATGCATCGTTTTATTAAACAATTTTCTTACAATATATGTAGTGCTCATCTCACTTTTACATCTCAAAACACACAAAACAAATTGACAATAATTGAATTTTAATTTGGTCACAAAACTACGGATTTGAAAATGTGACCCTCCTTAAACATTGTGCAAAATATGACCCTCCCCCGCCCAAGAACAGATTTGTAAAATGTGAGACACCCCCCGATTCCTCTGACAATCCCCCCCCCCTTGTAATTACTGAAGGCTCCCTAAAAAATTTCACATTCAAAAAGGTAAAATTATGACAATTTAATTCTTTTTCCCTGCAGATTTTCTTGCCAAAGTATCTTCGGTTACTTATTTAAAAAATCGCACATTCCAGAGAGAAACGATGTCATTTCAGCCTATAACAGCACAGTCTGCATATTATGTTTGTCTACTTCTGAATCACATAATTGTCTTCGTTTACTTCTGTACACCTCATCAACTGTTCGGAAAGTAATGTGACCTTACAAACCTTACACTCAATGACACCCTTTGTTATATCAAGACTGAAAGGAGTAGACTTCTCTCGATCTATTCTTGTAACATTGTAAGAAAATAATCGAAAGTATTTGCTTCCATTCAGCTCTGCCACAGTCGCTGCTCGGTTTTTTGACGGTTGCTATTTTCGCGCCAAGAGTCAAGGCAATTCAAGTAAAGTCAAGCTTTTGTTCTGTTCCAAATTCCCGCCAAACGTTAGGGACGATCGCACAATGTCGCACAAGCTCAATAAGCGGACATTGTTCGTGTAGGATAAAATCCTCTACCCTTCCACTGAACGAACATTCACAAGTGCGACATCACACGTTTATATATGATGTAAACCATGATGACAATTATAGCGGTCACAACGTACGATCGATGCAATTAATGTCAAAACATGGTAAACATGAATTTCCAGTTTTCGAAACTTTGGTTAGAAGTTCGAAAATGAATTTCAGCAATCGCATTGATGCCGGTCCCCCACCCCCTAAACGAACGGAGTCGTTGTTAAGTTTGTGTGACACTGTGCGATCATCCCTTAAAACTGGCAGATTATGCGTGTAATGTGTTGATTGGTCCAGGAATGCCCGGGGTCTGTCACGATGTAGCAGAACCATGGCTTCTAATTGGCTAAATAATGTCCGCGATCGTTCTGACATGTAGTGAACTGGGGACCCTTGGGACTCATAGTCTGACCATCATACTAAATAAAAGCAACAACCTACAGCACTTGAAAAACACTTTTACCTGTAACAGGACATCCAAGCTGATCGGTCTTAAAACGTACGTAACTTTAGTCGTATAATTCACCAAGTATTTCAGGTAAGTTATTTTCATTAGAGAGTGCACAATTTACGAACATTTATGTAGGTGTACTGATTGTTAGACTAGTTTATGCATTGGTTTTGAAAGTAAACCGTGAAATACAACTAACGTATTGAAATTAGTCGAGTATAGATGAACTGATAAATTGCTATAGCAGTGATCTCATCTTGCCTGTTACTTGCATCGTATGCTCGACGTAGATTTGGTGGAATATAACTTTACTATCCTTTCTGGTACTATATCAACAAGTTGCCAAAATATTTCATTTACTTTCTACACATTATGTCCAGCCAATTGAGGACCGAGACATGTCCGTTCATGCAGGATGATATTCCCGCCCAAAAAAACTCTTGGATCAGTGAAAGAAACAACCATCACAATTGCAGATCCAGTTATTTACAATTATTTTGATGAAAAGAGATTTCGAAGTTCATCTGTATTCAGAAAAAATAATACAGTCAAGTAAATAGTTTGGTATTTTCTTTACCAGCATTGAATGTTACAGAGGAGGTGCTTCTAAAAAATTCACAGTTATAGAATTTTAATCTTACCGAACACTGTAAATAGTTGAACGTCAGAACTTTAGGCGCCAAAACGTGAGACGAGGATCTTATTGTTTTTCTCATGGCAGTAGACTATCAATTATCCTAGAGAGGGCAAATGGATAGAATCGCTGAACCATAATATGTTTCAGGTGGTTGCGATTTCTCCTAAAGTTCCGTAAAACTTGACCGCTGTTTCTATTCTCACCGCTGTAACCTGCAAAGACAGAAGTAACATTCAATTTGTCTTTATTGGCCTTGTATTTGCATCCATATCCTAAATATCATTACAATGCATGAAATATTTGTTAATCCTTGCTAAACTAAGGTCATAAAACTAGTTTGTAGATTCTATAAAACTCGTCCATTGTTTGAAGTGGCGACTTGCATGTGTGAGATTCTTTACAAATCGGTGACTTTAAGTGTAACCAAGTACGTACCACTAGTCTACTATTCAGGTAATGAAAATGGTCACCTGTAAATCACCTAGTCTGCAATTTATGGAATGATTGAACGAACACACATCATTGATTTCTTTTGTCTCTCCGAGTACGTCGTGTCCCTCGATAGTTATTTTTAGGAGTCCTTCATAAGCTAAGCATAACTTCGTTTTTCTTAAAAGTCAAATCCGCTATTGCAATGATAGATATTGTCTTTATCGTTCGTATTTGTACTTCTAGGTGACCAAAGTTTGTAAACCTACGTGAAATGCCAGCATTCCTACAAGGGATGTGCTATGTACCTGTTCAGAATATTTACTGAAATCGAAATCAAACGTGATATTTGCAGCCTGTCTTATTTTTATGTAATTCATTCAAGTAACTCTCAATCCCGGCAGTTTTGTCTCTTGTCTAGCCTAGTATAGAAACTTTGTACACTTACAAACTCTGACCTCAGTTATAACTTGTACCATATATTGTACACACAATACAAGTCAATGAATAGAGTAGCATTATTCAAAGTTTATTATGCATCCCTGCGTCCTTTTAACGTTTTACTGTTTTGTTCAGACGGTTTTAACCTGTACAGGCAGTCACGTAAATCCATCACTTTGGACAATGAGGCAATTAATCACGATCACCGCATTCCTCTTCTGTGCATGTGCAGTATCAGCCAGGTACTTGGAAACGGAGAAGGATGAACTGGAAACTTTGTTGGATTTGCTTGAAAATCTAAAAAGAGATAGAACAACGAAGGCAAGTCTCTATCTTTCTCTCGAGCTTGTGGTCTTCTCTGACTATTTCACCGTATGTTTTATTCCCTTCTCCCACTCCGGCGCTCCCCCTCCCCGCCGTTTATTTACATTCTAACCGGTCCCACTTCCTGCCTATCTTACTTCCAACCTCCTTTGGTCTAAACTTCTTCTGAAAGTTATATTTATATAAGACTCTTACCACATTGCTTGATACTAACACGACGTACTTTGCTAGTCTGTAGAATGCAGTCAAATTTTAGAACGCAAATGACTGGCAGCTCCCAACATGAATGATGGATAAAATGACACAACCCTACATGGATAAAAGACACCCCAGGCTGACCCAAATCACAGGTCAAGCTCCCCGACCTTCTCTATCTGAAGTGAAGGTGTTTACTGATTAATTGCACATATTTGACCATATTCACCTTGTACCACATTTCACACACCATCCGTGTATAGCTGTCCAATATTATCAAGTCCTACTACAAAGGAAACGAAATAACTATACTAACTTGAATTGTAGTTAGTAAACTTATATTTCAAGTGTATATTTCACAAAGTATTTTCTATTAAATGACTGTTTTTATATTTTGAAGATTACAATTTTGCTTGTTTATATTTCATATTGAAACGTGTTAGTAGTAGACATTAAAGTGGCCATATCTAGCTGACACTACAAAATATCGTGAAAATATTGTGGTTGTTTTTGAGATCGCAGTGATTTTTAGAGAAATAACGATTTCAGTTTAATAATTGCTTCCAGTGACTTTGTTTACATGTCAATAGCCTGTACTAACTGTATAAATGATTTCAGTGACTTTGTTTACATGTCAATAGCCTGTACTAACTGTATAAACGCTTCCAGTGACTTTGTTTACATGTCAATAGCCTGTACTAACTGTATAAATGATTTCAGTGACTTTGTTTACATGTCAATAGCCTGTACTAACTGTATAAATGATTTCAGTGACTTTGTTTACATGTCAATAGCCTGTACTAACTGTATAAACGCTTCCAGTGACTTTGTTTACATGTCAATAGCCTGTACTAACTGTATAAACGCTTCCAGTGACTTTGTTTACATGTCAATAGCCTGTACTAACTGTATAAATGATTTCAGTGACTTTGTTTACATGTCAATAGCCTGTACTAACTGTATAAATGATTTCAGTGACTTTGTTTATATGTCAATAGCCTGTACTAACTGTCATGAAGTACACATTGAAATAAATCTACTTATACTTACCATCAACTTTAATTTTGTCGCTCGTAGCAATTGGATGAGAGATTTCTTGAAGCCCAGAAGAATTATCACCTGACTCGTAGACACTCAGAGACAGGTATGTTCATGTTTTCATTTCATATCTTTACTTGCATGCATGCTGACATCACGACATTGACAGATGAGGTTGAACACAATTTACCAATCAAATCGACCAAACGATGGGTTTAATGTGCAATTATCCCGTAAGGTCACCAATGTTTCTGTCTGTCTGTCTGTCTGTCTGTCTGTCTGTCTGTCTGTCTGTCTGTCTGTCTGATTATGAAACAGTCGTCTTGACGTTTTCCCACTGCTGCCTCCACATTCATAATTTTAAAGGCATTGTTTTTTTCCCACTACTGTACTGCCACTGTACTAAATTAATTCATGTGTATTGATCTAATTGGAGCTGAAGGCCTGATACCCCAAAGACTAGTCACACAACCTAAAGGGCCTAGGTCAACATACCCAATCCACCACATTAACTCCAATATTTTACCACACTGTTTCCCTTTTACTCCAATGAGTCCCACCCCTCTCCTCACACTATAACCAGCAATTGATTCACTGTATAGTTATCATCAGCTGACTGATATGTTCTGATATTACTGTACAGTGGTGGCAGTGGTGGGATCTGGCAGCTGTGGAATTTATGACACCAATGGCAGCGGTGTGGGATGCCAAAATCACCACAAATGGCCACCCCCGTAAACCGATTGGTAAACTATAGCCCACCCCATTCCACCACACCGATTCAATTACTGAAGACTCCCTAGGCGATTGCTTTATTGTTCATTCTGATAAAAGTAAACATTGTGTGTGGATTGCTCTGTGGTTGTACACTAAGTAATGATTTGGTTCGGTTTGGTTCGGTTCGGTTTGGATGGATAAATGTATCAATGTGAATCGATTTAGATTCTATACAAACCTACATACAATTGCAGTTATTGATAATTTGTCTCCACTCAAAACATCGATTAATTCAAACGATATACAGAATTCACAAAAGGTGCTATCCACAGTCACTATTTTCATTGATCATACGTATTGTTGGTGGCGCTCTTCAACTTCCAGCCAACCAATACATGTACACAAGTGTAGTTGATTGTCTGAGCCACCAAGTAGGAGACAAAAAAATAGACTTCACACAACGATATATGAATATTTACAAGTGACTGGTCAGTTTTGGTTTTACTGGCATAGCCTTTAAAACAGTGTTGCTTAGCTGATGTTTAATTGTCACCGAATCTTTTCAGTTATCGAAATTGATATTGCAACGAATACCTGGAAGAAAAACTAGACTAACTTGATCAAGTTCACAGGCGAGTGTTTAATTATAGCAATAAGTCAATAGCAATATAAACAAGATACATTATGTGATATAGCTATGTCTTTTTTAAAAATGTGATATTAGGTGTAGTAGCCCAGTTCTAATTATAACCTAAAATCATGGTGGCTATAATTTCCAGAGCTGATTGGTGGTTCAGATCAAGTTAAATTTATAAATGTGAGTAATGTATCCAAATCAATTCAGATTATCCACATTTTATAAAATCATCTCTGAATTTCGACAAGCTGCAAAATGTAGTAAACCTAGATGGAGTACTAAAACACAAAACGGTTTGATTTTCGTCTGTTATCGTAAAGCTGACTGACGATTGCCTAATGTTTCGTTTTGTTTCTGCAGACATTGATTTATGTAACAAACTTCAGGATATATTTGCCGGTACTGACAAGTTTGTTATGTGTTCTGAACACGACGGTGATAAGATGCCTGCTTGTGTGATTGGAAGTTATATTTGTGACAGCATTATTGACTGCCAGTCTGGCGAAGACGAACGCCAACCCGGCTGTCTGAAATCGGACGGTATGTAGTAAACTCCAAATCGTTAATAGTGATATATATATATGCTATATCATGTGGAAACGACTTGTTAAAATGATTGGGAGTCTGTGGAGGTAAAAAAAGACAATTCGGCAATGTTTGGTAAGATTTTTGTTGAGCAGACAACTTGGGTTTAGAAATGTTTAATTGTGCACTATGTATGTACGTTTGTATTTTACCCAAGAATGCACGAGAACCATTAGCATTCATTTTAGACAGTGTAGTAATGATTCGACAAGAATGTTGTTATTCCAAAAAATAAAAAAATACGTTATCACATGTGTGTGTGCGTGTGTGCGTGTGTGTGTGTGTGTGTGTGTGTGTGTGTGTGTGTGTGTGTGTGTGTGTGTGTGTGTGTGTGTGTGTGTGTGTGTGGCTTATTTCCAAGTCCCTGACCTAAGTTCATGATAACTTTGGCCACTAAATTAAACTCCAAAGTTCACGATAGTGAGAAATTATAATGACCACATGGCGAAGGATTTGTTTTCGGTATCCATGGAAACAATTTTAGTGTGATGTCCAATAAAATTGATCTGACATTGTCTTTATGTTCACTCTCCATAGATCAATGTACATTTGAATATCCCAATGGATACTTCAAATGCACGGATACATTACTGTGCGTCGATTCCTGCCGAGTCTGCGATGGGATCTGTGATTGCTTCGACGGCAGTGACGAGAGTGAATGTCGAAATGGTGTCTCTAAAAAGTGTGCCAACGACCTAAATGTGGATACTTGCAAGAAGCCATAAAAGATTACGAAATTGTTACCTTTGAATCCTGTGGCAGCTCAGTGTGGATGCTAACGGGAATAGCTACATATTTTCGCGGGTCCGGGGTTAAAGATTTATAATGACAAAATACAAACGCGGTATCTTCCTGTAAATCAAAGTTTCCAACAAATATATATCAGAGTCTGATACATCATACTCGCATTCTATCAGTATTGGCCTGTGAGGGCGTAATCCACTATTGAAGAAGAACAAGTGTAAAGTCATGTAACAAAGAATTCAAAATTGGAACTGTTGCGGGGCAAAGTGCTAGATCTAGCACCTCGCTAAGTGCTAGATCTAGCACTTTGTCAAAAGTGGACCATTTAGGTACCTCGTAAAGTTGGAGAATACTGTAACTGTGTCAACCGGCATTGCAGTTTCTACCACGTTAATTTTTTTTCCCATTTGTCAACTTTTTTATTCTAATTTACACTTCATAGTATCGGCCTTACAGTTCTAACACCTATCTCATTTTGACATATATTTCGTTATCAGCAAATTGCACATTGTGTGAGAGTGATTTTTTTATGTGTCAAGAAGCTTACGTACTACGAAGATCTACGAATTTCAAGTATCATTCATCAGATGAGTATTACAATAACATTCACATTACCAGATATATACTTACAATAGCAAATTTGAATTCTGATTTATAGGTTTAGCTATAATATAATTATTACATATACTTTAATATCAGCTATAATTATTGATTTATCAAGAGTGGCGTCATAATACTGATGATTTCTGTATTTTGCAATCTAATGAATTATTTGCTTATATTTTGTTTCAGTATTAAAATTGCAAATAAAAATATATAGTTTTAAAAGTGTGATAATGTGATTCTGAACACATAGGGAAGATCGTTACGTAACACAGGGAACAAGTAGAGTTTAGGGACCAGTCAGTTTCTTCGGCCGGGGGGGGGGGTTACCCTGTTTTTTTAAATTTGGCAGTAGGGGGTCATGCTGTTTTCAAAATTGTGGATTTTGGATTCTGATGGAAGAAAAAAATCCTTTTTACCTTCCGTAAGGAAGGTTATATGTTAGGGATGAAGTCTGTGTGTCTGTGTGTGTGTCTGTATCACCATTATCTGGCTCAATTCAAGTGGAATTTTGTAGACGTGTTTCATAGGGTAATGGCAAGAACTGATTAGGTTTTAGTAAACATCTAATGAATATTAATGAGCAATTAACGTAATAAATGGTTTTCGGTAATTAGGCTATATCTTAAGAGTGCACTCTAGATGATACATGGATGTACAAACACAATACACAGAAAACACAGTCACTACCTATAAGTCATAATAACTGGAAATGGTGTCATTTGTTGACCTTTGGCCTAATTATGATATTTTGATATCCAAAACTGTTGACAAAATATTTGTAATTGACTGATTATTTATAATATACAGTGTGTAACATGTAAATATGACTTTTAAGTAACTTTGACATGGTTTTATAGGCAGTACGTATTAAGCCTGTGTTTACCCATAGCAATACATGGTATTTCGGTTTTCTCGCGATATTGAATTGAATTGAATTGAATTGTTTATTCACCAGATATAAAACAGGATAACATTTTTATGTACATTTCAAAAAGGAGGTTGATTTGATAATATATATAATATATATGACAAAATGTCCAGGGGTGCACAAGTGGCACCCGTCAGATATGCTAACAGGACACCTTTCTGAGGTGGAATCTGCAAAAAAATATCATATAACTCACATTGCAAGGTTAACCCCCCAAAACCACCTCTGGCAACTGGACTAGAAGGAAGTTCAACACGCACATGCCACATCCCGGGTATGTAGGGGATCACGAAAGACGAGGATGGCAAGTTTTTCTGTGCTGAGAATAGGATGTGGGAATTTGAACAACATTTTTGACAACTAACTTTCATTTGGACTTGAAAAATCACAGATATAGAGCTAAATTTTTTGCATTAATCATGAAATTGCAAGACTATACCCTTACAGAAGGGATTCAGTTTAAATCTGGTTCTACAATGGCATATAGCCATGTCTGAAATGTGGTACATGTAAATATTTGTTCTTACCCCTGTTTCTTACATGAATTCTTTAATATTACTTATTAGTTCAAACATAACTATACATATACATATACATGTATTACCTAGCTACCACACTAGTTACAGAATATGTCATGTAAATGCTTGGCTGTTTCACAATCAGTGCTTTACTTATATTGCACTTTGGGGCAAAAGTGAACTTGATGGTTTCGTATTAATCTTCGTAGATAGTTTATAAAAGAAGTTAATCTAAAATGTTCTACTTGTCACTATGAACTTGTCAGAAGGGATTAATACACTTACTATTTTGGACACTACATGTCATTGACACTACAAATCACCACATCTCATCAAATTCCAGTTTCTATTATACACTAGGTATGACCACCTAAAGTTTTCTAACATACTGATGACTTTACTGTACGTGCAATATTAATAACCCTGTACCAATGTTACGGTTCCATTTTTACGTGACATGGAAAACTCATTTAAAACTTACATTTACGTTAGCTTTTCGAAGCTTGGAAATATTACCTCAAAGGTTATGAATAACCTAAACATTGCCTAAATAGAAGCAAAAAACTGCAGATCTTCCAGGGGGAAAACCCCAAGGACTCCCTCACCCCCAGAGGTCACTCATGCATTCAACTAACAAACAACCACTGAGTACGTTTGTAGACAATTGTCGAAACTCTGTATTGCTAAAGCCACTGGTATTGACAATGTCAGTGCACGGTTACTTAAATATGCGGCTCCGTAAATATAATCCTCATTGACATACATCTTTAATATGTCTCTACAGACAGGACAGGTTCCTGCAGAGTGGAAACGAGCTAGGGTTGTGCCATTATTTAAAGAAGGGGATAGAACTGACGTTGGTAATGACCGACCAATATATATCCTCCCTGTAGTTTCTAAGATATTGGGAAGAGCTGTCCATGATCAGCTGTACAGCTATCTAGATGAAAATGACATTGTAAATAGATGTCAGTCAGGATTTTGGCCAGGTTACTCCACGGCAACGGCCCTTATTAACAGATATTCTGTATAGTAATATTGATCGTAAACCACTCACTGGTGCAATATTTCTAGATCTGAAGAAAGCATTCGATACAGTAGATCATGGACTGCTGCTTCAGAAACTACATCAATTTGGAATACAAGGCAGTGCATTGGCATGGTTCCGTGCCTATCTAACAGGTCGTACACACGTTGTAGAGTTAGATTCCACATTATCAGAAAGCATGGGCATTTCTTGTGGGGTACCCCAAGGTTCAATCCTGGGACCTTTATTTTTCACCCTTTATATCAATGACTTGCCGGAAACAGTTATAAAGGCTCAAGTAATTATGTATGCAGATGACACGGCTATTTTCTATTCAAGCAAATCAGTTGCCGATATTGAAGTGACACTCACAGAGGAAATAATGCATGTCAAGGCCTGGCTTGACTCAAACAAGTTAACACTGAATACAAGTAAAACCAAGACCATGCTTCTCGGTTCTTCACAGACTAAAATTAAATTCAGTTTTGCAAATTCAAATACAGAGAGACC
The DNA here is from genome assembly GCF_964340395.1 of Glandiceps talaboti. NCBI lineage: Eukaryota > Metazoa > Hemichordata > Enteropneusta > Spengelidae > Glandiceps > Glandiceps talaboti. The sequence continues at coordinate 24,351,097 of NC_135555.1, read as the reverse complement.
TAGTAGAGCAAGTATTTGATTTCAAATACTTAGGGGTTTGGCTGGATTCAAATTTGAAATTTTCAACTCATATTTCCAAAATTTCTGCTAAAATTTCTCTAAAACTTGGTCTACTGTCGAGAATCAAACACTTTTTGCCGATGGGACTTAGGAAGGTGATGTTCAATACCTTAGTCCTTCCCCATTTCGATTATGCTGCGAATGTATGGTGTAATACGAATCAAAAGTATTTGAAGACACTTGAGCTCCTCCATAAACGAGCTGGTCGATTGCTTCTCGAAGTTCCCCGTGATACTAGTACGGGTTGGGTATATGAAAACTTGGGTTAGGTCAACCCTCAAATTAGATGGAAGCGCCAACTGGCAACACTCGTCTACAAATCCGTAACAGGCAATGCACCTAGTTACCTCACTGAAATGTTCAATCTTTCCAACCAAATTCATCTTCATAACACAAGACAGGTCAGTAAAGGTAACATATACATCCCTACAGTTACCAGATTTAAACTGAATGCCTCCCGTAAGGGAATCACTAATTATGCAAATAACTCATTAAACTAAAAAAAACTATGGTAACAGGCGTTGTTTTTTGGACAAGCGTGCTTTCTTAGGTTAATGTATGTAAGCGTGTATGATACAGCTTAATTACTGAATATCGTTCATTATTCAAAATACTCATTAAAGGAAAAAGTTGTAGCAACAAACTTCATAGGACAGGTGCGTATTATTATGGTTGATGTACGTATCATATTATACGAAATTTGAAGCTTGCATTTTTAAGATACAACCTAGTTACCTAAAATAATTAATTATGCAAATTTTTCATTAAATCTAAGCTATATAAAAGATTTTATAGGACATATCCGTTTTGTTATGGTTAACGTATGTACTAAATTGTATTGAAATTGAAGTATGCAGTCTTAAGATATAGCCTAATTACCGAAAATAATTAATTATGCAAATTATTCATTAACACTGTAAGGTACATCAACTAACTTTTTATGACATACACAATTTGTTATGGTTAATGTATGTACTGAATTATATTGGAATTGAAGTATGTATTCTTAAGATATAGCATAATTACCGAAAATCGTTAATTATGCAAATTATTCATTAACACTGTACGGTGCATCAACAAACTTGATAGGACATATGTGTTTTCTTATGGTTAACGTACGTACTAAATTATGTTGAATTTGAAGTACGTATTCTTAAGATATAGCCTAATTACCAAAAATAATTAATTATGCAAATTATTCATTAACACTGAAAGGTACACCAACAAGCTTTACAGGACATATGTGATTGTTATGGTTAAGGTGTGTACTGAATTCTATTGGAATTGAAGTATGTATTCTTAAGATATAGCCTAATTACCGAAAATCATTAATTATGCAAATTATTCATTAACACTGTACGGTGCATCAACAAACTTGATAGGACGTATGTGTTTTCTTATGGTTAACATATGTACTAAATTATGTTGAATTTGAAGTATGTATTCTTAAGATATAGCCTAATTACCAAAAATAATTAATTATGCAAACTATTCATTAACGCCGTAAGATACATCAACGAATTTTATAGGACAAATGTATGTTGTTATGTTGAACGAATATACTAAATTATATTGAAATTGAAGTATGCAGTCTTAAGATATTGCATAATTAATGCACCAACAACCTTTTACTGTCATAATGGTATTAAACTTTTCTTAAATATTTTCACCCAATTCTAATTTGATATGATAGTCTTTTAAAGATGTGAAATGTTTGCCAAGATAGTCTAAAATTGCCTTAAACTCCAAATCTCCCCTACCAATGATACTACCATTAGATGTGCTGACCTTTACTACATATTGCATAATTAGTTGATTTCATTAATATGCAAATTTCTCTAATTAAACATTAATAGATCTAGCTCAAAACCTAATCAGGTCTAGCTATTACCCTAAAGATTATATATCCCAAATTTCATTACAATTGAGCCAGCCGATTTTTAGAAAATGATGACACACACAGACAGACAGACAGACAGACAGACAGACAGACAGACAGACAGACACACATTCCCCTTTTAATACCTCCCGTACCCTTACGGGAGGTAAAAATCAGATGCACCAACAACCTTTTACTGTCATAATGGTATTAAACTTTTCTTAAATATTTTCACCCAATTCTAATTTGATATGATAGTCTTTTAAAGATGTGAAATGTTTGCCAAGATAGTCTAAAATTGCCTTAAACTCCAAATCTCCCCTACCAATGATACTACCATTAGATGTGCTGACCTTTACTACATGTATATAATGATGCCATTTAACATATTTCAACCTGTGTAAGTTATAAAGAATAGTTTCTGATACTTGATGGTGCTGTCTTGTAAAGCATGGATTGAGTTATTGCTTGAAAAGGGTCTGAATAGCCTAAATATTAGCTTTAAGAGTAAAAATCCTCCAGGGCTTCCAGAGGGAGACCCCTTGGACCCCCACATGAGATGGACATATCCAAGTCTCAAGCTCTTCCCCTCTTACTGTCAAGATGCTATCAAAGTATATTTCAAAAGTACTTCAACCCTATGTAGTTGCTTTTTACATGTTGGTACTGTCTTGTAAAGCTTGAAAATTATTGTCTGAAAGGGTCTGAATACTCTCAAAATTGATTTTTCAGAGTAAAAAACCTCCAAGCCTTCTAGGGGGAGACCCCTAGGACCCAACCCCCATAACAGATGTACATATTCCCTTCTCAAGCTTTCCCCTAACTTTCACTGTCAAGATGCTATTAAACTCCTTTTGGAATATATTTACCCTGTGTAGTCAATAATTATAATTATGATAGTGCTAACCCGGGATCTTATCAAGTATTTGCAAGACAGTCAAGCAGTCCACACTGAGTCACGATCAAAAAATACCTGTCATGTGAATATTACATATATATGAGGGGGAGGTCATTATGTTTTAGAATTAAGTGATATGGGGGTCAGCCTGTTTTTGGTTTTACAGATGGGGGGGGGGGGCAGTGACTTTTTGTCGGCCCGATTTAAAAATGTACCCCCAGGCTGGAGAAACTGACCTGTCCCTTACGGGAGGTGGGGCTGAGAGGAAAATATTTCGGTCAAATCTTTTTTGCAGTCCTCAAAAATTATCTCCAAACGATTAACTCACTTTAGTCATCCACCACTGAAATTACAAAATCGCGTACAGTCTGGCGTCAATGAATTCTATAGTTATGAAACTGTTTGGCAATATTCACACTTTCATTGTTTTCATAACCATTCATTTATCAGTACATTAGAATCGGATATAACAATATTATTATTTAGAATTATAGATCTGTTACTTTGCATAGACCTTTTATATATTGCTCGTTCCAGTTGACCAAGTACATAAAGACGCCTCTCTGTGTGGTGTTCGCAATTGACCGGAGAGAGAAGGAGAAGACGGTCCCAAACGGCTTTCCATACATTTAACATCCTTCTTCATGAACAACTTGTTTTTTTTGTAAAAATGTAAATTACATGTAACATTAACCAATATGATTATGGGGAACAAATTGTCATATCCAAGTAACGGGGACACCAATGAAAGACGTTTTGACCGTGTACTCTATCAGAGACGGATCTATGCATGTACGTGCTGTATGTATCACACATACATAACTCATAACTGTCAATGTCCGTAGTAATAGTTTGCTGCATTGTCACTTTTAGTGTAACTGTTCAATTCTATTCAATTTAATACAATTCGATATCTAATCATAGTACGCTACCAGTAGCTTGACCTACCAGGACATACTACTACCTTTTATTCTTGTTTGATACCTTAAACAACTATTGTCATATTGACTGAAACTTTAACAATTGTGATATTGATCTAATGCACTTAGATACTTTTCAATGACACCAATTGTCTCTGTATAATGATAGATAATACATTCCTTTACTAGTACGGGTAACGTTGCTGTATGGCGAACACTTTTTGACGAAAAAATAACATTAATTCAAATTTCATATTTGTTGAGAAGTACATGTTACAGCAGTACTTTAATCTAACGAATTGTAATAATCCCCAGATAGACGTGAGACACACCTTCATTTATAAACGTGTCAATGTATTTGACATCAAAAGTATAAATAAGTTATATTACTGCCCGTTTACAGTTGAAACTCTGTGATAGCCTGTGATGCTGTGTGTGGGGGGTGGTGTGGGGTGGTGAGGGGTGGTGGTCCATTGATTGTACCCGAGAGAGAGAGAGAGGGAGGGAGGGAGGGAGAGAGAGAGAGAGAGAGAGAGAGAGTTACTTCTCCTGAACCATATCGGATTCGGATGACAACATGTTATATAATTTATCTCAAATATCACACAAACAAACTGACGTGTGTGTTGACTTGTAAATTTAAATACAAATTATCGTAATGTTTACCTTGTAGAATACCTATCTAATGAACGCTATGTATCCGGTCCAACTTACGATCTCCTTTGGAGCATGTTATTTGTCGACGTAGATAAAAGCCTAATAATTTATAATTCATTTCTGACCATCAGATTTTACAATGCCATAAAATGTGTCTTCCAACTACCCTTCTTTATATTAAACATGTAGGTGACAGAAAACCAGTAACAAATACCCAGTCCGTTCCGCCATTGAATTTGAACACTTTTTAATGACACCATTAAATGTCTTGTTGTAGTTTTACATTCGGACTATAGGTCGTTCACATTTCATCCAAGTCTAAACCTGTCGCTTTAAGTCATGGGTTTAACATGTCCATGCAAGTCTAGAGCCTAGTATTGTGGGGATGGGATGGGATGGCGATCAATACAGGTAGAGGTTCTCTTTCGAATTCTACACCTTATAGGAAAATAATTGAATGAAAATATTCTGATGAGTTGTGCTGCAAATAAGGCTTGGGTAGTGTTCACTTTTACCTAGGGGAGCATCAATTTTTTTCCAACGAAAATAAGTGGTAGGAAATATTTATGCTTAATTTAATGGGGGGGAGTGGCCATTAAAAAAGTAAAACATGAGTCAGCTCTTTTATGACGACATTTTTATTGGAAATGAAATGAGTCGCAAGTCTGCCACTTCTTTAAAAACCTTACCTCGAGTATGTCTAGCTAAAATTTCACCGTCTCTGTCATCACTTGCAGAACTGTCACTGTCATTGTCACTGTCACTATCAATTATTCCAATGACAATATTGTCAGTGTCATTGTCACTGTCACTATCAATTATTCCAATGACAATATTGTCAGTGTCATTGTCACTGTCACTATCAATTATTCCAATGACAATATTGTCAGTGTCATTGTCACTGTCACTGTCAATTATTCCAATGACAATATTGTCAGTGTCATTGTCACTGTCACTATCAATTATTCCAATGACATTATTGTCAGTGTCATTGTCACTGTCACTGTCAATTATTCCAATGACATTTTTAGAAATGTTTGTATTGGGGTACAAAACAGATTTCATTATAAAAGACCTCCTCTCACCCCACACTAAAAGAATTTAGTTTTTACCCTACATTGAACTATTGATCTCAACCATAAATCAATTTGGGACTTCTAATGGAGATGATTGTAGTTATCATACATTAGATGTACAAAAATATAGGAGCTAGACTAACTATATACGTGGACATTGAATATCCAATATCTAGACACAGGCTGGGTCGGGCACTTTCAGTCACCGTGTTTGCCATATATTATTTCAAAGTGTCCTAAATTGGTTATGTTTGTAATAATAATAACTTTATTCATCATGTCGATCATGAAATTTTCGTTGCGTTGACAGAAAAAAGACAAACTATATATCCACACAGTTTACATTAACTTAAATACATAATCCATGAAAAGTAAAGTTAGGATTACAATACATATAAATACATACAGACAGTAGCGGTTACATGTTATTGATGAGAAGAATGGATCTTAGAACAAAGCTATACTTAAATATGTTTGTACGTGCACGTGGTACTCTGAGGCGACGACCACTTGGTAGATATTCATATTCTGTATGTAGTGGATGTGTTGAATCTTTGATAATTTTTGTAGAAGTCTTAAACGATTTGTGTTTGTGCACAATTCCACATGTTCAGGTCACATTTCATTTCTTATATGTTACATGTACAGCTACACATGTAAGTTTTTCTACCACAAGATGACATAATATGACACCATGAAAATACACCTAAGTAAAGTACTGTACTGTACTGTACTGTACTGTACTGTACTGTACTGTACTGTACTGTATTGTACAGACTACGTCAGTAGTAAGCAGCAGTTCACGCCCGATGACCCTTCTGGTGAAACGGTCCGTAGCGTAAATACATAATGTAATATCATACTCGTCTTCTTTCATTTTATGTATATATACACACATATATTACGTATGTATTGCAATTTATATAATATATATAACAAATAAATAAATAAATAAATATATATACCCTATATATATACATATATATATATATATATATATATATATATATATATATATATATATATATATATATACATGCATACACACATACATACATACATACATACATACATACATACATACATACATACATACACACACACACACATATGCAGGCAGGCCGGAAGCAGGAAACAGACATATAGTCAGTGAGAGAGAGAGACAGACAGACAGACAGACAGACAGACAGACAGACAGACAGACGGACGGACGGACGGACGGACGGACGGACAGACAGGCAGACAGACAGACAGACAGACAGACAGACAGACAGACAGACAGACAGACAGACAGACAGACGAACGAATGAATGAATGAACGGACTATCAACTTGACATGATAGTCGAATGGTTAGAGTGGACAGCATGGAATCTGGTTCGAGTTCCGTCTCTGCCGTTTGTTTTTTAACTGGCTAAAGATCTCGAGAAAGATTAGAACCATGATTGTGGCCCAGACAACCCAGCTGAACGCACACGAACCTGGTAGGATTGAGGTGTGAATATATTAATCCTAGCGCTCATACATGCTGCAATGGATTATATGCTCTCCAGGACTTCAGGAAGTATAAATATCTGTTGCGTCATTATAGATCCGTGCCATGGTTAATAATTGTAAAGCGCTTGGGGCACAGAAAGGAATGCGCTATATAACATTATAATCTATATATAGCATTATTATCATTACAGACCGGCAAAATGTGTTGCCGTGTGTCTTCGATAAAATGCTATCGCAAAGTTATACCAATTTCACTCTACAGGCATCGAATTGAAATATGTTTATTCATAAATACTTAGTATTATCAATTTAAAACACGACCGCACACTTTACATAAGGTACTGACCAGTATATACCATTGTTTTTGAAAACACACACACATGCATGTGTACTGAGTTCAGTTTGATGGACAATGCTGTTAGTTTCACATTTAAGAAGAATGTACTGGTATAGCTAGAGAACAACAAGATATCAATTACAGAGTGACATTTTCTTTCAAGGACAAATGGGCGGATTGACACAAACGATGAAAAGACGGGAAATGTTGTACCCTTACAAACTAATACTGTATAAAAATAATTCATGAACAATACATTATTAGACGCCCATCAAACTTTATCCCTAATAACATATAAGTTGCCTTGCATTGTTATGTGCTGTGAATTGTCAACTGAAAGTCGATCAATTCAAGATTCCCCGTTGTCATGCTTTGGATTGCCTAATTAGGCTTTAAAATATGGTCTGGTTCCGATTACATTCAATTTTAAAATAGGAGGGGTAGGTAGATTTTTTAGTTTAGTTTATTTATTTTTTTTTCATGTGTGAGTGACTAGTTCAGGTTTTCCATTGTTTTCCAAGTGGTCTCTGTGTTGTTTATTTCTTCCTATCAGATGTACAGCCATTACAGATTGGAAGAATAGTTTTATATTGTCTGTTTAATTAAATTGATGTCAGTTTCCACACCCACTATTTCTTGCCACACTTCACTATTTTCGCGATTTTAATATTATTTTTCTCGAATACGTAAAAAAAAGTTTCCGGTCGGCGTGAAAAACTAAGTGGGGTCGGGTAACAGGAACAGACAACTTTTTTATTTGGCCTTAGTTTAGATACACTACATGTATTCGTTGTTAAAGTCATATCATCATAAAGACGTGGCTGGGTCATAGTCATCACTTTCTGTCGAACTATATAGACACCGTAGAAATATATGAGTAATGTAAGATACACGTATCTCATCATCACTTTAATATGTAAATCTCTTTTCATCTTGTTAGTGACTGTGGTAGAGTATGACGATGATATCGATGGCCGTGACAGAGTATGACGATGATATCGATGGCTGTGACAGAGTATGACTATGATATCGATGGCTGTGGTAGAGTATGGCTATGATATCGATGGCTGTGGTAGAGTATGACGATGATATCGATGGCTGTGACAGAGTATGACTATGATATCGATGGCTGTGGTAGAGTATGACTATGATATCGATGGCTGTGACAGAGTATGACTATGATATCGATGACTGTGGTGGAGTGTGACTATGATATCGATGGCTGTGGTAGAGTATGACTATGATATCGATGGCTGTGCTAGAGTATGACTATGATATCAATGGGTATGGCAGAGAATGACTATGATATCGATGGATGTGCTAGAGTATGACTATGATATCAATGGCTATGGTAGAGTATGACTATGATATCGATGGCCGTGACAGAGTATGACGATGATATCGATGGCTGTGACAGAGTATGACTATGATATCGATGGCTGTGGTAGAGTATGGCTATGATATCGATGGCTGTGGTAGAGTATGACGATGATATCGATGGCTGTGACAGAGTATGACTATGATATCGATGGCTGTGGTAGAGTATGACTATGATATCGATGGCTGTGACAGAGTATGACTATGATATCGATGACTGTGGTAGAGTGTGACTATGATATCGATGGCTGTGGTAGAGTATGACTATGATATCGATGGCTGTGCTAGAGTATGACTATGCTATCAATGGGTATGGCAGAGAATGACTATGATATCGATGGATGTGCTAGAGTATGACTATGATATCAATGGCTATGGTAGAGTATGACTATGATATCGATGGCTGTGGTAGAGTATGACTATGATATCGATGGATGTGGTAGAGTATGACTATGATATCGATGGATGTGGTAGAGAATGACTATGATATCGATGGATGTGGTAGAGAATGACTATGATATCGATGGATGTGGTAGAGTATGACTATGCTATCAATGGCTGTGGTAGAGTATGACTATGATATCGATGGATGTGGTAGAGAATGACTATGATATCGATGGCTGTGCTAGAGTATGACTATGATATCGATGGCTGTGGTAGAGAATGACTATGATATCGATGGATGGGGTAGAGTATGACTATGATATCGATGGCTGTGGTAGAGTATGACTATGATATCGATGGCTGTGGTAGAGAATGACTATGATATCGATGGCTGTGCTAGAGTATGACTATGATATCGATGGCTGTGGTAGAGAATGACTATGATATCGATGGCTGTGGTAGAGTATGACTATGATATCGATGGCTGTGGTAGAGAATGACTATGATATCGATGGCTGTGCTAGAGTATGACTATGATATCGATGGCTGTGGTAGAGAATGACTATGATATCGATGGCTGTGGTAGAGTATGACTATGATATCGATGGCTGTGGTAGAGTATGACTATGATATCGATGGATGTGGTAGAGTATGACTATGATATCGATGGCTGTGGTAGAGTATGACTATGATATCGATGGATGTGGTAGAGTATGACTATGATATCGATGGATGTGGTAGAGTATGACTATGATATCGATGGCTGTGGTAGAGTATGACTATGATATCGATGGCTGTGGTAGAGTATGACTATGATATCGATGGCTGTGGTAGAGAATGACTATTTCGTCTAATGGTGTTCTATATTCATTTCTCTACCATAGAAATATACAGGCACTGCTGTCAATGTACACGACATTAAAAGACGGACGGGATCGTTGTTTCCATTATTCCACAGAATTCAAACATTTGTTTTACTTGCTACTATAATTCATCACCGAATGACACAAAATAATTCACGGCTAATAATTGCAAATTTGTCTGATAAATAACCTAACTTAATTCACAATACACAGAATTCGATTTACAGTTTATTTTGTTCCATTGTTTTTGGCAAGTAATATAGCTCTATTTATTTCTTTTTATTTGTTTATTTATAAATTCTGTTTCTGGGGTTTGCAATTGTTGACTCTATGAAAGAACCAAGCGTCCTCATGATAGGGCATACAGCAGTTAATATCGTGAGTGATAGGGTATATTCTGTGCTGCATTGTTGCGAGCGATAGCGATATTTACTGTTCTAAAATGTACAAAATAGAAGTGAATTCACTGTATTGATATTTGACAGACACTAGATGTATGTGGTATGTTAATGAAACAAACTATTTGAAACTTATAGTAGTATGTACAATACATATTACAAATGTTTTTTCCATTTTTGTTCTGTTTTATCACAATGAGAGAATATCCTTTACAGTGCAGTGGAAACGATGTTTGAAGCAAACAAAGGCAGAAATGTGTACTTTAATGCGGGTACACTCTATACTTATAAATAAGCTCTATCCAACGATGATGGTGTTCCTCTAGGATCGTTGGAACAGACCAATTAATGGAACAGCCTTCATTGACGAGAATGTATAAATAGAGCATAAACATCTGGATGCTATCGTACATTGAAGCAAGTGACAAACGCCGTCTGAGAATCGTCATCGTCTTCACATACTATAGTATAGGTAAGTTGTGATACTATGGTATTAAATCTTTAAGATTAACAGCAAGACTTGTTGTTGTATGATAAACTGCATACGAGATGATATATGTGGTATAAACTGGAACATAGACTTTATTTATCAAGGCCCTGGTGGCCAGGGCCAACATTCGACTGACTCAAATTTTACAAATCACTTTAGGGGAAAACTTGTAAAGTCTATTGTCTAAACATGACTATATTTAAATTACGCGAATGACGCTTAGGTGCGTGAATTTGAAACAAAAGGGCGCCTTGAGGACAATTTTTTTTCCAGACACACTATCTTTTAAAATACTAAACATGTAGAGTCGTGACATTCTTCCTCATTACTAAACTTTCTTATTCTCAGGAAAATGATAGCAATACCTATTGAAATGAGATGGCATAAATTTATAAAAGCACGTCTAAATTATTGTCTTGACGCCCATGTTAGCTATTGCAATAATAAGATTCTCTCCAACTGGGTGTTTGGAGACATGTATAAACAGCGTCATGTCTGAACCCAAACATGGTAATTACAAATTCAGGACAATGGTATAATTCATTTGCAACACTAGTGTTATAAGATATTATTTTAGATGTACACAGTTAATGTTCAAAACGACTTTTCAAGGGTGTTAGTTTGTCATTCACATCCCCATTACTTTCTTTATTTTCAATTGCCAACTTCCTTATCAGTCGTCGTTTCATTTCTGAATTTCACACTTTACTTTCTGTCACACTATATTTGCAACGATCGAGACAGATGACATGCGAGAAAGAATATCACACTGAATGATCAGCAAAAATTATTCTTACCCTGAAAACAAGACACATTAGCAAATATCTTAACAAATGCAACCAGAATTAACCTGAATGCCTTCTGTTAGGACAAAGTCAGATTTAAATTGAATTCCTTCTGTAAGGGCAAAGTCTTTAGATTTTCATTCCTACACACAATAATTGTTGGAATGTAACAAAACGTATGCGGATAGTTCTGTATGAAGTATGTACCAAGTTATATTGAATTTGAAGTATGCACTCTTAAGATATAACCTAATTACTGAAAACCATTAATTATGAAAATGAATCATTAAATTAAGAGTTATAAGCTTTTTGAGACATGGGTGCTTTGTTTTGTTTGGCGCATGTACAAATCGAAACGTGTATTCGTAAAATATAAAATGGTTAATTATTCAAATGACTCATTAAAACTACAAGCTATATTATCAAACTTTATATGAAGTGATTAAAAAGGACTGAGCGGGATGATTTGAATTATGCGTATGTAATGGATGTTGTCTTGCGGACAGTCCTCGAGCGATATATGGAATCAAGTGATGGCAGATCGGTGCCAATGATTTTTTCTGAAGTTTGGAGGACCTTTTAGATTATCGAGTGAAGTTAACTCACCCTGAGACAATCGAGACCAATCTAAAATCAACCAATCACTTTCTTGGTCTTATTAATATTGAGTTCGAGATTGTTCACTTCACACCATTTGACCAAGGTTCTTAAATTCTGCCCTGTCTCGCCGTTCTTACATACCGAGTCAATTGCTGTAATGTCATCAGCAAACTTAACAACGACATTATTATCATACTTGACGTGCAATCATGACTGTGTAAAGAGTGAATACAACAATGGACTTAAAACACAACCCTCGGGAGCGCTGTACAGGCGCGCGTGTTTAGAACAATGTGAGAGGAAATGCGAGTGCAAATCTTGTGGTCTATCATCAATAACATTTTATAAGACCCACCGGCAAATAGAAGAGCTGATTCCTAGATCTGAGAGTTTAGTAAACAGTTTTGTTTGAATTATTGCATTGAATGCATACCTGAAGTTAACAAAGAGGATCCGCGCACATGGGTCACATCTATATCAAGAAGAGTTAAAAATCGAATGTAACGCCATGTAACAGCATCTTCTACGGAACAACTTGATGATACGCAAGTTGGTAGGGGCGCAGAGACTGTGGTAACACAAGTTTAATATTTAATTGAATTGAATGGATATTTATTCCGTGAGGGCCATAGCAATAGTTCTCCCAGGAACTAATCAAGGTCCGTGGACCAGACATGCCTATAAATGAATATGATGAAAACGTCATTCAAAACACTTCATAATAACACATATCAACGCAACCGGTCTGTAATCATTCAGGCATGTAATTACAATGTACTGTGGACTTCCTTGTCACTGATTTGATACTAAAGTTATCAAAACATGAAGGCATTACACACTCTGAAAGAAAAGTCTCAAAAAATGTTCGTAAGGGAGCCTTCAACAATTACAAGGGGAAAGGACCGGGGGAAATCAGGCTCGGGCTGTTGTATATTAAATACAATGTTTGGATCTCATTGGCTGAGCTGAAGGCCACAACTTTATAAGTAACATTGACACTGTAAGATCATGCCTTGTAGAGTGATCTGACGTCATACCGATAAAAGCTGCTTGTATATTTCAAAATTGGTATATATATATATATATATATATATATATATATATATATATATATATATATATATATATATATATATATATATATATATATATATATATATATATATATATATATATATATATATAGTTTTGGTAGTACTGGAATTCTTTCTTGGTTTCAACCAAGAAAGAGTTCCAGTACTACCAAAACTATTACGCTCTGCCACTGCGGTATAGAGCGCTGTCTTAGCAGATTGATACTCACCGAGTTATATATATATATATATATATATATATATATATATATATATATATATATATATATATATATATATATATATATATATATATATATATATATATATATATATATATATATATATATATATATATATATATATATACACACACACACATATATATATATATATATATATATATATATATATATATATACACACACACACACATATATATATATATATATATAGTTTTGCAAAACTATTACGCTCTGCCACTGCGGTATAGAGCACTGTCTTAGCAGATTGATACTCACCGAGTTATATATATATATATATATATATATATAATTTGGTTATATATATGTGTGTGTGTGTGTGTGTGTGTGTGTGTGTGTGTGTGTGTGTGTGTGTGTGCAAGCGCGTTCTCAACGTTAAGGTAGAGGGAACTTGAATGTCGACTCCGTATGTATCGTCCTTGATGATAGAATGACTACCTTAATTAACTAGATTTTTGACAAATTTATTGAGACCGGTTAACTTTCAAGATGGCGAATGTTAAAATAGAAATATCATTGTTTCATTCCTTTTGTTTACTAGGTTCACAATCATGATTCGTCAACTCGCTGTACTTGTTTTGGTTATCATCACTGTGTCTGCAAATATACGTAAGTCATTGAATGTCCTTGACTTTTTACTAATTACCAAATTCAATTAAAAATATTTAGGGCTACATGACAAAGTGATCATTATTATTGTGGTCGGTGACTGAAGACAATTATTACCTTATACTTTCTAACCACTAAACCGGTCAACTAACCGACCGACCGTCCTAAAGTTGAGAAACATAAAGATGGAAAGCTCGCCCTTAATATCACCATCCTGTTAATTGAAAAAGACTAGTACAATATACGCAATAGTCAAGTACACGTGTATTCACGATATTTTCTCTAACGCATTTTCATTACTTAGTATGCAAAAACAGACTGGCTCTTAGCTGTCTAACCTTGAACTTCACTGCTTTTGATAAAGAGCTATTGCTCGAAACGTTTAGCGAATTTTACATCTTGGAAGACTGTCTTATCTGTTTTCTACACCACATTTATGTAAACATCGTGATAGCAGTCGTTTATCGAAGAAATAACATCAAATTATTGTTATTCTACAGCTGATGACCAATGCGAGACATTAATAAGCAGAGGTATAGCCTTCGCCTGCGAGCAAAACACTTCCCCTAAGTGTGTGCTTCAAAAATTTGTTTGCGATGGGGTTTTTGACTGTGCTAATGGATACGACGAATCCCAGACAGTAAAACCGAGTCATTGCAGTCTTGATAAACAGAAGGGTAAGTGTTTCATACACTTGTGTATGGTGGCCCACAAGTGACATAGGAACAATACATTTGTGGAAGAAATAATTAATTTTTTGAGAGTAAAATATTTAATGCAAGGATATAGTTTTTCTTTAATAGGACAAAAGATTATTTTTTTAGTTCAAAATGGAAATATCAAAGCAAAAAGTTAAAATTTCTAAGACAAATTTTCCATTTTACAGAGCAGAAAATTTATTTGCATGACAAGATTTTTAATTCTTGGGGTCCAAACATTTTCCAAGAATAAACTTTTAAGTCTTTAGAGGAATCTTCTTTTTCAAGAGTAAACGTTAGGATTTCAATAAAAGTTCATTTTCGACTGTAAACTTTTAATATTTCATACAAAACTTTTATTTTCCAAGAACAAACTTTTAGTTTTTGAAAGGAAACTTTCAAGAATTTTTTTTCATCCCAAGAACAGACTTTTGAAATTCCAAGTCAAAACTAATTTTGATGATATGAGTTACGTTTAATTTCAATATATGCAACTCTCTGCCTCTGAGGGCGCAATTTAGTTTCACTGGCCAATTTTTTCTGTGGCGGTGTAATACTTTTTTCACATGACAAAGCCTTTTTAATGGCGGTGGAAGTAAAGTTATCCCACAATTCCTTGGATACAAGTACACATACACAGGCGCTCGTGAAGTTGCTAGATCACAGAGAACTACGGCAATGCAGAACTACGACAGTGTCAGGCTGAACAGTGAGCAACGAAGCTGATTGATGGACCTTGCCTGTCACACCACCATTCGTGGACTGAGATAACATTAATATAGGAAATACAGTGAGGAGCGTTAGTACCGAGCATATACATGTACCGTCAGACCACTACAGAGAATAGTAGTCTGAGATTAGCTCTGGATGTATATAAAATGAGGTTCGACAATAGTCTGAGATATACCGCAGTACAGGATGCCGGCTGAGCTGTATTCCCTACATATATACGACAGTACCATAATGGACACCGGTTGGCAAGCTAAGGGACCGGTCAGTTTCTCCAGCCGGGGGGGGGGAGGCAGTGTATTCTTAAATCTGGCCCACAAAAAGTCACTGACCCCCCCCCCCCCTTATTTGTAAAACCAAAAACAGGCTGACCCCATATCACTTAATTCTAAAACATGATGACCCCCCCCCCCATATATATATAATATTCAAATGACAGGTATTTTTTAATCATGACTCTGTGTGGACTGCTTGACTGTCTTGCAAATACTTTATAAGATCCCAGGATAGCGCTACCATAATTGTAATTATTCACTACACAGGATAAATATATTCCAAAAGGAGTTTAATAGCATCTTGATAGGGGGAAAGCTTGAGAAGGGAATAAGTACATCTCTTAGGGGGGTCGTAGGTGGTCTCCCCCTAGAAGTCTAGGAGGTTTTTAACTCTGAAAAGTCTATTTTGAGACTATTGAGACCCTTTCAAGCAATAACTTAATCCATGCTTTACAAGGCAGCACCATTGGTAGGGGATATTTGGAGTTTATGGCAATTTTAGACTATCTTGGCAAACATTTCACATCTTTAAAAGCAATATCATCTCAAATTAGAATAGGGTGAAAATGTTTTAAGAAAAGTTTAGTACCCTTCTGACAGTAGAAAGGTTGTTGATGCATCTGATTGTTGGTTGAATGCATGAGTGACCTCTGGGGGTGAGGGAGTCCTTGGGGGTTTCCCGTGACAGCTCTAGAGTTTTTTGCTTCTATTAAGGCAAAATAGAAACTGGAATCTCAAGAGATGTGGTGATTTGTAGTAACAATAACATGTAGTGTCCAAAATAGAAAGTGTATCAACCCCTTCTGACAAGTTCATACTGACGAGTACAACAATTTAGATTAACTTCTTTTATAAACAATCTATGAAGATTACCATTACGAAACCTTCAAGTTCACGTTTGCCCAAAAGTGCAATATAAGTGAAGCATTGATTGTGAAACAGCCACGCATTTACATAACATGTTCTATAACTAGTGTGGTAGCTATGTTTGAACTAATACATGTAAGTAATATTAAAGAATTCATGTACTAATAGGGACAAGAACAAATATCTACATGTTCCACATTTCAAACAAGGCTATATGCCATTGTAGAAAGGGATTTTTTCTTCCTTCACAATCCAAAACACAATGACCCCCCCCCCCGACAATTATCAAAACAGCATGACCCCCCCCACTGCTTACAAAAACAGGGTGACCCACCCTACCAATCCACCCTACCAATCCACTGCCCCCCCCCCCCGACCAAAGAAACTGACGGGTCCCTAAACACTTCGCACGACAAGAATGTGACTGAGAACTTTAGCTGTGTCCTCGGTGAAACAGAGTGTCTGTAAACTGTGCATGGTGCTGCAATACCATAAGTCGGTGGCGGATCATCTCGTCCCAATTTCAACTTGTCCCATTTCAACCAGTCGTCCCAATTTTCAACTCACCCCAGTGTCAACTCACCCCAATTTCAGTGCATCAGATTTCTAGACTGAATGTTTATTATGTTTTTCAGTATCTGTTACAACAATAAAGGTCTGGTTTTCCTACCAAAAAAACTGAAACGGTTTTTAGTCTTTGAAGACGTAGTATTGTAACGTCTTTTATATTTACTTAAATACATGCACATGTACATCATATTGCAAAGATCTGTAAATTACTTTCCTACAGGATTTTGAATGAGCGGAAGAAATTGGGGCGAGTTGACAAAGGGGCGAATCGAAATTGGGACGAGTTGAAAATCACAGCTCTACGAACAACAGCAGAAGCCTCTACAGAGGTGTGAGAAATCTGACTTGCACAAGTACAACTAGGCTGGCAGTGATTAAAGATAAAAATGGAAAGATCTTGACAGAAAGTGATGAGATCAAGGATAGATGGATGAGGTACTGTGAGGGACTGTATGC
The DNA here is from genome assembly GCF_964340395.1 of Glandiceps talaboti. Lineage (NCBI taxonomy): Eukaryota > Metazoa > Hemichordata > Enteropneusta > Spengelidae > Glandiceps > Glandiceps talaboti. Next base: position 24,333,338 of record NC_135555.1, on the reverse strand, counting down.
TTCCAAGGAATCTGTTGCAATAGTGCAGGAAGTCACAGCTCCTGATGAAGAACCTGAAGTACTACTTTCAGAAGTAAGAAATGCCATCCAGAAAATGAAAAACAACAAGTCGCCGGGAGTAGATGAATTCCCCAGCGAGCTTCTGAAGGGTATGGATGAAAAAAGGAATTAAGTTGCTGCATAAGTTATGTAATTAGATCTGGCATACCAAAACCTGGCCAACAGATTGGAAGAAGTCTATCTTCCAAACACTCCCAAAGAAAGGGGACATTAGCGAGTGTAAGAACAACAGAACTATAGCTCTCATCCCCCATGCTAGTAAGGTTCTACTTCATATTTTAAATGAGTGACTTCGTCAATATCTGGAAAGAGAGCTACCTCCTGAGCAAGCAGTCTTCAAAAGAGGAAGAGGCACGAGAGACCACTTAGCAAATATTCGGCACATTATTGAGAAATGCAGAGAATTTAAGAGGAAGGCTTTTCTCTGTTTCATCGATTACTCAAAAGCTTTTGACTATGTCAGATATGGTGTCCTCAGGAAGGCTCTCCTATCTATGGGTATACCTGCACACTTAGTACAGTTAATTCAGAACCTCTACAATGGTCAGCTTGCTTGTGTGTGAACAGAAAAAGGTGAAAGTGTGACTGGATCAGCCTGGGGCAGGGAGTTCGACAAGGTTGCATTCTTTCCCCAACCCTTTTCAACTTATATACATAATGAGAAGAACAGTTGACAACCAGAAAAGAGGTTTATCCATTGCGGTGGATGGCATCTGACTAACCTATGCTATGCCGATGACACTACTCTCATCGCTCCCTCTCTCCAAGAGCTCTGCTATCTGCTAATTAAGGTAAAACATGAAAGCGAAGCCGTGGGTCTCCACCTTAATGTGGCCAAGACCAAAATAATGATAATTGGTGATGATATCAATACTGACCCCATAACTATAGAAGGTGAAGAGGTTGAAGTGGTCACCAAGTTCAACTTTTTGGGAGCATATATCAGTTACACTGGAGGATGTCAGGAAGAGATCAGAAGGTGTCTGGTTTGGGGAAGATCAGTGATGGCTAAGCTTATAAGATCTGGGCTGATAGGAATGTCACCAAAGCTACCAAAATCAAACTTGTTCAGACACTTATATTTCCCATTGCTACGTATGCCAGTGAGTCCTGGACCATCACCAAGGCAGTTCAAAATAAGATTAATGCTTTTTATTTGAAGTCTGGTACTGGAGGAGAATGCTGTGAATACCCTGGAAAGCAAAGAGAAGCAACTCCAACATCCTTCAAGAAATTGGCCAGAAGCAACGACTAGTGGATCGGGTATTAGATAACCCATAACAGATGCCATTAGTTGTAAAAAAAAAAAGAAAAAAAAACTGAGAACAACTACATGAAATGGGCAATTATAATTGCAAAGTTCAAAAAGTTTTAAGTATGATATTGATACTCAATAGTATACATATCATGCAAATGTTGGAATAATCTGGCTAGTATTACAATGTCATTACTGAATATAATTTTACTTATGATATGTTGCTAGCAATGTGACATAATTCTATCGATGACACATATTTGATTGTACATGTAATTGTCAACAACAGTCCAGAGTTCTGCAACAGTCAATTATAATGATTAGACAACCATAACAAATATGATCATCAACAAAACAATTTTCAATTTTCTCTGAGATCTTGAGTAATACAATTGGCAAAACGTTTGATTGGGTGAACTGATATGACCACACTGTTTTCCATTTGTGTTTGAGAGAAAGAAAATGGTGCAAATATATGAATCACGTACCCTGTGTTTTCATTGGGTATTAAGCTTTATTACTCTGTTGAAAGAGAAGTGTTTAATAATCATAAAAAGGTTTAGGAAATCATGCAAGACATTGTAAGGCTTCTTGGTAACAATGATGTAATTTCCTGCAGTGCCTTCCCATTGTTTCACTGAAAGAGCTTTAGTGCACAGGGACTTGAAACTGGTCAGTATAAATGTTTGCAAATATTTGTTGTTGGTATTGTTTAACAGCATTTAACAGCAGCATTTGAAATAAACGGAAACACCTAAAATTACATTGTACAGTGACAGACGAACACCCAGGTACAGGGATTTTGTACATTGACAGACTAACACCCAGGTACAGGGATTTTGTACAGTGACAGACTAACACCCAGGTACAGGGATTTTGTACAATGACAGACTAACACCCAGGTACAGGGATTTTGTACAGTGACAGACTAACACCCAGGTACAGGGATTTTGTACAATGACAGACTAACACCCAGGTAGAGGGATTTTGTACAATGACAGACTAACACCCAGGTACAGGGATTTTGTACAATGACAAACTGACACCCAGGTACAGGGATTTTGTACAATGACAAACTGACACCCAGGTAGAGGGATTTTGTACAATGACAGACTAACACCCAGGTACAGGATTTTGTACAATGACAAACTGACACCAAGGTAGAGGGATTTTGTACAGTGACAGACTAACACCCAGGTACAGGATTTTGTACAATGACAAACTGACACCAAGGTAGAGGGATTTTGTACAGTGACAGACTAACACCCAGGTACAGGGATTTTGTACAATGACAGACTAACACCCAGGTACAGGATTTTGTACAATGACAAACTGACACCAAGGTAGAGGGATTTTGTACAGTGACAGACGAACACCCAGGTACAGGGATTTTGTACAGTGACAGACTAACACCCAGGTACAGGGATTTTGTACAATGACAGACTAACACCCAGGTACAGGATTTTGTACAATGACAAACTGACACCAAGGTAGAGGGATTTTGTACAGTGACAGACGAACACCCAGGTACAGGGATTTTGTACAGTGACAGACTAACACCCAGGTACAGGGATTTTGTACAATGACAGACTAACACCCAGGTACAGGATTTTGTACAATGACAAACTGACACCCAGGTACAGGGATTTTGTACAGTGACAGACTAACACCCAGGTACAGGGATTTTGTACAATGACAGACTAACACCCAGGTACAGGGATTTTGTACAATGACAGACTAACACCCAGGTACAGGGATTTTGTACAATGACAAACTGACACCCAGGTACAGGGATTTTGTACAATGACAGACTAACACCCAGGTACAGGGATTTTGTACAATGACAGACTAACACCCAGGTACAGGGATTTTGTACAATGACAAACTGACACCCAGGTACAGGGATTTTGTACAATGACAGACTAACACCCAGGTACAGGGATTTTGTACAATGACAGACTAACACCCAGGTACAGGGATTTTGTACAATGACAAACTGACACCCAGGTACAGGGATTTTGTACAGTGACAAACTGACACCCAGGTACAGGGATTTTGTACAATGACAGACTAACACCCAGGTACAGGGATTTTGTACAATGACAGACTAACACCCAGGTACAGGGATTTTGTACAATGACAGACTAACACCCAGGTACAGGGATTTTGTACATTGACAGACTAACACCCAGGTACAGGGATTTTGTACAGTGACAGACTAACACCCAGGTACAGGGATTTTGTACAATGACAGACTGACATCCAGGTACAGGGATTTTGTACAGTGACAGACTAACACCCAGGTACAGGGATTTTGTACAGTGACAGACTAACACCCAGGTACAGGGATTTTGTACAATGACAGACTAACACCCAGGTACAGGGATTTATTTGTACAATGACAGACTAACACTCAGGTACAGGGATTTTGTACAGTGACAGACTAACACCCAGGTACAGGGATTTTGTACAATGACAGACTAACACCCAGGTACAGGGATTTTGTACAATGACAGACTAACACCCAGGTACAGGGATTTTGTACAGTGACAGACTAACACCCAGGTACAGGGATTTTGTACAGTGACAGACTAACACCCAGGTACAAGGATTTTGTACAATGACAGACTGACATCCAGGTACTAGGATTTTGTACAATGACAACCTGACACCCAGGTACAGGGATTTCCATAATCAAACTTGTTCACGCATAGCTCATGGCAATCTGAGTATTACAATTCTTCAAATGATTTTTAATTTGTAATCGCAAGTGAAATATCAAATATGAAGGAGTTCCAAATAAATTTTCTAAAAGTAGATATCTAAAATTCTCAGTTTTAAAATGTCTCTGTGCCTATACGTTGACATCATATTTACCATTCAAACTATTTAGAATAAATCAATTCCCTTCTGTAAGTAAGTTGAAGCAAATCCAAGCTTTAGAAGATGATGTTTATATGTGATATGATCACTACAATCATTGCATTAGATATTTCGTTGCACCTCTCTGAACCCCTTCCAAGTGCATCAATAACGCTTTGGTTATGCCACCCCAACATACTGTTGCACATTCTTATGTAGATAATAAGCGCTTTGCCAGACAGAAATACTATTCCCACATACCCTTCGAATTCTCATCAGACCAAGCATTCCATCCATAGACCAAAACATAAAACTCTGTGTTGCCTGGGGTCTCTGAAAAGTATTGGGTTGATTTAGGATTTTAGGGGGGGGGGGGGGCTGCGAAATGTTTTAAAGGCATGACTGCCTGTGCCTGGCACCCTATTTTGCACGTGACTGACTGACTGTATGTTTTGGAGGTGGAGCACTTGTGGTGACTCACTAGCAAGTAATCACCAAAATATAATCTGGGTTGTTCACATGCAAATGTTGCATATTTGAAAAATCCCGAGTGACACACAATCTAAACAGCTGTTTGCAGGAGAATTTGTCTCATTTTGAAAGGGTTTTACATTGTATGAAACAAACAGATTGATTTTCAACTAATTTGTGTATCAAGTTACCATCCTACGACATTCACAAACAATTTGTACATGATTCATGACCTATGTGTTTCTCGGAGTATAGAACAAGTGCTGAAAACAAGACCCAGAAGCTAGTGCTCTGTACAGCAGTTTGAATTTCCCGCATTTGCATAGATTAGCCATAATCCTATTTATATAGGGCAGTGTTTAAACCAAAATATGTTCTCCTCAGCTCCCCCCCCCCCCGCCATAAATTCTACTTGTTCCCTAACTTCAATTCCAACCATATATGCAGACAAATCTACTTAGTGAGTAAAATATTTATCAATTCAACATTCGGATGCGCTTATTAGATCACATGAGTTTGAAAAAGGTTTACAAACTCACTTTTTTTCTTTACATTGTACTTTAATTGTACTCTCTGAAAAATATTTTTTCCAAAACAATAAAGTAACGATTTGTAAGGCTGGCGTCGTGTTTATGCATTTGAAGCTCTAACGCCCTCAGTGTCAAACGATAAAGATAAACAAGATAGTCTTTTGTTTCGCCCACTGAGTTCAGTAAATCTGTCGAAAATTTAATGATTGCATGTGAAAGTATTGTCATCAATTTTTAGTGTAATAATGAAATTACAAATTTCACGAATTGAATCATACTGTTAACAAAACATTGAATTTTATTTGTTTGAGGCACGAAAGTTGTTCATAGTGTAAAAGTCAAAGTCAATATAATAATAATAATAATGTTGGTTTCTTATATAGCGCTTTCCCACACCGTGCTCAAAGCGCTTTACAATTTATTACCCCTGGCTTGGATCAGAACGGCACAACGGCCCTTTAGTCTTCCTCAACTCCCCGGGGAGCATACAATCCATTGCAGCCATTTCAGCGCATAGGATTAAAGCCTTCACATTGCAACATACATCCTACCAGGTCCCCAATTATACAGCTGGGTTGACTGAAGCACAGTCGTGGTTCAAATCTTGCCCAAGGACTTTAGCCACTCAGAAACAAACAGCAGGCAGCGACAGGGCTCGAACCTACAACCTGTAGATTCCAAGCCGGTCACGCTAACCATTCACCCATCATGACTCCACATGTAATATATTGATTTTTATCGTTACAGCAAACTGTCAGAGCGACTTCATAGGCAAAGGTCTTGACTACCACGAATGTGGAGATGGGATGTGCGTTGGCATAGAAACGTGTCGCAATGGAAAGAAGGACTGTTTTGATGAAAGCGATGAAGATGTAAATTGCCCAAACAAGAATTAATAATAGTAGTATTTGCTATATGGTAGCAGTTTTTCTTACAAATATTCATTGCAAGGATTAGATTGATAATTACCCTTCGCTGCGGTAAATGGATAACGATGTCAATGTTTTGAAGTAAATTGATGAAAATATGTTTTTAGCATTGAGTTTGTGTGTTATAACCTGTGTATTCATTTGACCTACCAAGCTGATGTACACTTTTTACTTTCTGCTACTCGGGTAATAAATTGTACAAGGAAGGGAATGTGTGGCTGCCTTGTTGTTTTTAGCATTTGCCTTTTGTACATCTAAGATGTACTTTTTTCTGTCTGTCTGTCTGTCTGTCTGTCTGTCTGTCTGTATCTGTGAGACTGTGTATGTGTCTGTGCGTACGTACGTGCCTGTCTGTCTGTCTATCTATCTGTCTGCCAGCCAGCCAGCCTGACTGTCTGTCTGTCTGTCTGTTCGCCTACCTGCCTTCCTGTCTCATTCTACTATACCTTCATTTCTAACCAGACAAGCTAATTCCAATATATTTGTTTGTTTCTAGCGATTATTATTATTCGTTTTCATGCTGCAATTTCTTGAGAACGTGTCGACAACATATAGGTAGTATTTATTATAATGTCAATATCATGCACTCTAAGCCTCTAGCCTTCAGTAATTACAAGCTCAGCCTGTGTGACCCTCCTTCTATTCCGTGGTTTTTTTTAGAAAATGACCCTCTCTCAATTCCCTTTCTATAAAACATGAGGTTCCCCGGGTCCGTACAAAAATATTTTTGTTGGGTTAAAAGCTGTCATACGTTAAAAAAGGAAACGAGTCTACGAATCAATATCCTGCCACTCCCACCATTTTGATAATTTTAAAGGTGGCTGTTTTCCTCTACTACTACCACAGTGAATATATGTGAAGGCACAACATTTATAGATATTTGTTTTGGATCTAATTGGCTTAGCTGAAAGCCAGAATTTCCATATTTACATGGGCGTACAATTGACATTGTTGGAACCGAGGTCAACATCTTCATCCCACCACATTATCCCCAATATCACATTGTTCTCCTTAACTCCTGTAAGACCAACTCCTCTACTTACAGCACAACTAATATATTGATTCACTACGTGGAACCTTTGACTGACATGTCTTGATATTACGGTACAAAGGGGAATGCGAATTGTTTGTACATAGTCATAAAGGAAGTCAGATTTGTATAACGTGAGTTCTCATGAAAACAAGTGGAAAGAGAAAGCTGTCGTTTGTTTCTCAATGGTTAAAGTCGTTGGGCAACTTTGAACCATGATAGTGACCCAGTCAACCTAGCTATATGTATAATGGCAAACTTTGAACCATGATAGTGACTCAGTCAACCTAGCTATATGTATACTGGCAAACTTTGAACCATGATAGTGACCCAGTCAACCCAGCTGTATGTATACTGGAAAACTTTGAACCATGATAGTGACCCAGTCAACCTAGCTATATGTATACTGGCAAACTTTGAACCATGATAGTGACCCAGTCAACCCAGCTGTATGTATACTGGCAAACTTTGAACCATGATAGTTACCCAGTCAACCCAGCTGTATGTATACTGGCAAACTTTGAACCATGATAGTGACCCAGTCAACCCAGCTGTATGTATACTGGCAAACTTTGAACCATGATAGTTACCCAGTCAACCCAGCTGTATGTATACTGGCAAACTTTGAACCATGATAGTTACCCAGTCAACCCAGCTATATGTATACTGGCAAACTGTGAACCATGATAGTGACCCAGTCAACCCAGCTGTATGTATAATGGCAAACTTTGAACCATGATAGTGACCAAGTCAACCCAGCTGTATGTATACTGGCAAACTTTGAACCATGATAGTTACCCAGTCAACCCAGCTGTATGTATACTGGCAAACTTTGAACCATGATAGTGACCCAGTCAACCCAGCTGTATGTATACTGGCAAACTTTGAACCATGATAGTTACCCAGTCAACCCAGCTGTATGTATACTGGCAAACTTTGAACCATGATAGTGACCCAGTCAACCCAGCTGTATGTATAATGGCAAACTTTGAACCATGATAGTGACCCAGTCAACCTAGCTATATGTATACTGTAAAAAATTCCGGTTTGACGAAAAATAAAACAATATTCTCAAATAAATGAAAACCTATTTCAATTAAAATAATGTAACCATGGAATAAAAGTACACAAACGGTTAAAATTAGTTTGTAAGTACGAAAAATATAAAATACTATAGCTAAAATAAAAAAATACTTTTGGCCTGAACGGCTTCCCATAGATGTCAGGTTCCGCATCCACTATTTCTCGTGAGACTTCACACTTTTTTTTCGATTTTATTTATTTTTTTCTCGAAAAAAGTTTAGGGTCAGCAGCGAAAAGCTCGGTGGGGGTCGGGTAACTGGAACCAAACAATTATTTTTAGGCCTTATCTTTGACATGCTAAGGTCAACCTCAGACTACAAAAATGTTAGTGGTCCGAGGGTCAACTCACCGTTTGAACAGTTCCCAGTGTACGTTGGAGTGAGGATACAGCCAGGTTCGAACACAATGTCGGTTGAAACGTCAGCTGAGAAATTGCAAGAATTGTTTTCATTTCTTGATCTAACAACATCTTTGATATTTCTGGGAGTATTTCTAACGACATTCTATTTGTGCCGTCGACCGAACAACCTCCCGCCGGGACCCTTTGGCTGGCCCCTGCTCGGAAACCTTTTGAGTCTCTCCGAACATATGTATTTGGACTTTGACAAAATGGCTGCCAAGTATGGCAGTGTGTTTACGTTAAAATTTGGCCCAACTACGGCCATTATTCTTCATGGTTACGACGCAGTTTACCAGGCTTACGTACGACAGGCAGAAGATTTCTCTGATCGTCCGAGTATCGGCATTTTTGAGAAACTGATCCGTGACCCAGAACACAAAGACTCTGGGGGAGAAAGAGGTTAGTACGACGTCACATGACCTCAGTGACCTTAATGTAAAATTGTCCTTTAATATTGTGAATGGGATTAGTAGAGTTGTTACAGAAATAGATTTTGTCCCTACGAGAGAAATTTGCAAAATCGTTCGCGAGCGTGTGTAGAATTATTCAAAACAACGTGACAGTGAAGCTCTAGCTACAAGACCATAGAGGTCGAAACACAGGCCTTCCTACCTCCGACCTCCATATACAGGTATTGACAGGTCCTGGAACCTTTAATAAAGCGTGGTACGGTGTACAAAGAAAACACCGCAAAGTTCACTCACAGAATAGAAATACGCCTAGATTTTAATAAAGGGATTTTTAACTGAACATTTTCTGTCATATCAGTATATATATGAATGACAATTATTACTTGTCTGTAAAAGTAAAGATTTTTATCACATCGTGATGTATATTCACTTACGCAAACTAAAAAAATGTAAGTTTCCGATACTCCGACCACCCTAGTTTAAAACATTTGCATACAACACAGTGATAAGAAATTCTTTATCTCTTTGACCTTCATAATTTATATGTCTGTTTTCTCTCCCCTGTCATGTCTGTTTTCTCTCCCATGTCATGTCTGTTTTCTCTCCCATGTCATGTCTGTTTTCTCTCCCCTGTCATGTCTGTTTTCTCTCCCCTGTCATGTCTGTTTTCTCTCCCCTGTCATGTCTGTTTTCTCCCCCCTGTCATGTCTGTTTTCTCTCCCCTGTCATGTCTGTTTTCTCTCCCCTGTCATGTCTGTTTTCTCTCCCCTGTCATGTCTGTTTTCTCTCCCCGTCATGTCTGTTTTCTCTGCCCTGCCCTGCCGTGTCTGTTTTCTCCCCCCTGTCATGTCTGTTTTCTCTCCCCTTTCATGTTTGTACATATTTCATCAAACTATCACAGAAATTCTGATTGATTTTATCTAAGGGTCGAAGCAATATTGTACAAAAAGAAAAACAATTAAAATGTAAAGATAAAATAAAATAAATTTAAATCAAAGTAAATCAAATCCCGGCCTATCTATCCCATTCTCTTAGGCCATATCATGGGAAACATACTCTTATTATTTTATCTTATTCTCTGTACTCTGGCAATCGAGGTATCGAATCCGTTTACTTTGATAGACACAAACTATTGAAATGATTTGGCGCTGTTTAAATTGTTCTCACAATAAGGTACGTGGTATGGCATGCATTATGACTTGCATGATTTTGCATTACTTGATTACAGGGTGACAAGATTTGCACAATGCAATCTACTACATCCAACAGCAATTCGAAAATCATTAACGACGTTGAATAGTTCTGAGATAGTAGTATAGTTACATGTTTGACTTTTTTCCAGGAAGTTTGTTTTTTGAACGACATGGACTGGCATGGAAAGCACGAAGGCGTTTTATGTTGAATGCTTACCGATATTTTAATGTTAGATCAACCCTTGAAGCTAAAGTACAGGAAGAAATAATGTATTATTTGAATACTGTCAAACAAAAGTGTGGTCAGCCATTTTGTCCGGAAACTGCTACAATGAATGCAGTGACAAATATTACATGTTCGTCTATTTTCGGCGCACGATTCGAGTATAACGATGCTGATTTCCAGGAAATAGTGCGTGTCGCGGTAGACATTGTTCGTGAAATTGGACCAACTTCGATCGGAAACTTCTTGCCATTTGTGTGTGACATACCATTTATGTACAAGAAAGTCAAACATATGGTTACATTTTTGAGAACGAAGATGAAGGGAATGATATCAGATCACAAGAAAACATTGGACAGAAATTCACCTCGTGATATAATTGATCTATATCTCATAGAAAACCAGAAAGAACGCGAGAAAGCTGACAATAAGCCGCAAGTATTCTGCGAAAGATATCTGTGGCGGGCAGTTCTAGATCTGTTCGAAGCTGGCAGTGAAACCACGTCTGCAACTTTGCTCTGGATGTTCTTGTATGTAGCGATTAATAAAGACTCGCAGAGAAAGGTAACATTGTGTAATAAGTAAAGAAGGTATGCCTAGTTCAGTAACACCCCTCTATGGACTGTCATTCCGTTTCGATCTCTTATTTTAGTAATTAAAAAAAAAATTAGAAATGATGGATTTCTTCATTTGGATTTTTTTCTCTATATTTCGAGAGCAGTACATGACAACTGTATGTAGGGTAATTCATTGGGAGAATTCAGCTTTGCACATCGCTACCTTATTGGCGAGATCAATTGTTCAATGGGGATAAAAAAACTAAACTAAATTCTTTTACTTTGAGGTGGGGTGGGGGTTTGAACCATTTTGGTTCTCATCCTACAAAAACGATCTTAGTCTTTAATGGATCTGTTTTGTACCCCTAAATACAAATATTTCTAACAAGATGTAAAATTAAGAAATGAAAGAATCTTTGCTATATTAAATGCATGGCACTAAAATAAAGTGTCAAGAAAATAACTATTTTTCCGACAATACATACCGGTTTTGTAGTCATAGCACTACATGCTACTACATATCGATTTAAATTGATTGTGCTGTCTAAAACATTTGCAATTTTTGCAAATTTTAATAGTTAGACAAGTGGTGGGGTCCTAAGTATAAGAATTTAGTTCTTTATCGTACATTAATTGAACTATTGATGTCGCCCCTCAGCTACAGGATTATATACTAAAGTCGATTACAATGCATATACGTCGAAGTTGAGTATCATCTCATATAGTATACTCGCATTCCTATAGGCCATTTCAGACTGCAAACTGGAAATTGAGAATACAGTACCCTCGCTCAAATTGGGAGTGTCATTACCTCATATTGCCGAGTTTTTCGTATTATTCACTTTTTGAAAGGCCAATTACAACACTTTCTGCTGCCAATAACGTTTTATGAACTATATGTTAGAAGGACTACAGGTTTCATTTGAAATGGGTAAAAATAGTAATACTTTTCTCCAACTCGGACGTTCACAATAAATAAATATTATTAGGAACAATAACTTACTAATACCGTACATTTTCAACAGTATTGCATCACCTTTTGTTAAACGCATTTTTTAAAGCATAAATACACGATACATCAAATCTAATTAATCTTAGGGTGCGGACCAAAAAATCAGCGCCTTCTGTGACGATCATGATTACAACCTGTTTATGTACTGCTTATGGATGATATCGAGCACTGATTAACATATACAATGTCTCATTATTGGGCATGGTATTTTAACAATTTTCAGGAAATAGATTGTGGTTGTCTAATCGAAAAACGATACTCCAGTTACAATTAACATGGCGACAGATTGTCTGTCTGTCTGTCTGTCTGTCTGTCTGTCTGTCTGGTTTGGTAAACATTCAATGAATATAAATTACTGATTTGCATAATTAATGGGGGTTTTTTTTAGTAATTAGACTATATCTTAAGAATGCATACATCAAATTCAATCATTTGTTCCATACGTTGCCATTAACAAAGCGCACGTCTTATAAAGTTTGTTGATGTAGCTTATATCTTTAATGAATAATTTGCATAATGCTCTATAATTAGTATACAAATTTCATATAATTTGGTACATATATCAGTCATAAAAATGCGCCCGTGTCCCATGACGTTTGTTGACAGGGCTTTTACTTTTAATGAGTAATTTAAATAATTAACGATTTTCAGTATTTAACCGATATTTTAATAATGCCACTTCAAATTCAATATAACTTTACACATACATCAACCATAACAAAGGCATAATTGTTTGGGTTTTAATCAGTAATTTGCATTATAAATGATTTTCGGTCATTAGACTAAATTTTAAGAATGCAAGCTTCAAATTTCATATAACTTAGTACATACATCAACCATAACAAATCCCACTCATTTGATGTAGTTGTTTTTAAGGCTTTCAATTGTGATGTGTAATTTGCATAAATATAAATAATCATAGAATGCAAACCTTAAATTTTAGATAGTTTACTACACGTATTGATGGTAAAGAAGTGCACGTGTCCTTTACAGCTTGTTGATGTAGCTTGTAATAATAATTAATTATTATCATTAATTATCATTAATTTGCATAAATAATGATTTTTCGATAATTAAGGAATATATTCAGTGTGCGAGCTTCATATTTCATATACATGTATGTAGTTTCATATAATTATTTTTTCCAATTAAGGGCAACATCATGTATCATGTATCATAGCTATAGCTCAGAATTTTGCATCCAACAATATGTGTGTGTAGGACCAACAATCTATGGTTTTGCTCTCAAGGGGCGATTCAGTTTAAACCTGGTAGTGAATATATATTTGGTTATTTGATGAAAGAAAACTGTCCCAATTGCAAGTAGTGCTGGTTAAACCCAGACAATGAAATATTACAGTAGTATTGTGTAGTAAGCTATGTTAAGGGGTAGCTATGTTAATAAGATCAGACGAAGATCTTTTAAAGTAACATGGATTCCATTTTAGTATATAGTGTTTGGAAGTTGGGTTCAATCCAGTTAGTACGTACACGTAGTCCAGGAGTGCGGGTCAATCATATAAATAACTCATATACTCCATTTCTACATTACATCATATTACACTATACAAACATCATATCTTTTATTATCTGCCACTAGGTGCAAAATGAAATTGATGACGTGATTGGACGAGATCGGCAACCGTCTTGGAGCGACAGAGATAAACTTCCATACACGATAGCTACCATCAATGAAGTATTACGACTTGCAAATGTACCTGTGTATGGCACACCACACTGTGCTTCAAATGATACAACTCTGTTCAACTATTTCATACCAAAGGGAACATTAGTTATGGCGAGTTTCTGGTCGGTCCATCATGATGAAAAGTACTGGAAAGAGCCGTATACTTTTAGGCCAGAACGATTCCTTGATGATAATGGAAATGTTGTCAATCGAGATGCCTTCCTACCATTTTCGGCAGGTACGTTGTAAATATTCGAATTTGATTAACGAAAATAGGTGACGGACAGAGAATCAATATAATTTTATGTTGCTTACCCAATATCCATACAGTACATCTTGCGCTAGTTCCTTCGATACCTTTTATCTTATATGCTACACGATAGAGATGATACCTTGTACTTCCTACAAACGAGAAATACGTACATTATTAATTCATATATGTACCTGTCACTGTTTTGCCATTTTTCTGCGTAACGATGTTTTTTTAAGAATCCTTAGTCAATATTTATCTCTGTCTCTCTGTCTCTGTCTGTCTGTCTGTCTGTCTGTCTGTCTCTGTCTCTCTCTCTCTTTCTCTCTCTCTCTCTCTCTCTCTCTCTCTCTCTCTCGCTCGCTCTCTTTCTTTCTTTCTCTCCACCCCCAGGTCCAAGGTCATGTCTTGGCAAGCAGTTAGCCAAAATGATTATATTCTTGGTGTTTGTGAACGTACTGCGGAAATTCAATCTGGAACTCCCTGTAGACGATCCATCACCAAATATGATGGGAGTGTCAACCATTACGCGCTGTCCTGACACTTACAGGCTTAGCGCCACCATGCGGTGAGACTATAAATCTAATGATAACACGGAGAGTTATCAAATACACAGTGGTAATATATTATCAACTATTAGTATATAAGACTAGTCTAGTAGAAGACACAATCCCTAAAATATTGTACTTCTATGTGACTGAATGGAGACATGATTTAAATGAAATGTGGCAATAATCTTACTACAAAGTGTCTGATACTGCTGAATTTAAATGAATTATTGAACTTGAAGATGAGAGTCAAGGCCAAAGGTCGATGTCTCAAAAGAAAGTCTAAACCTGGCAATATGGGGGTAGACACTTGAATATTGTCTCTGTGTATTAATGGGTTTTTTTTAGTTACGTGGTAAATCATGATTGTCCACTACAAATAGTGACTAGGCCTGACTAGGTCATAACGGTTGGTCCTTTTATTTTCATTTGATCTGCAGTGAACTATTTGATTGCCCTACTGGGACATCACTGACGTTCTGGTGGGCTATTGTTCACATGTGTATATTATATACAAAACATATGGCTGAGCAAAAAGCTATATGAGCACCAAAATAATTCACGTATATAGTTCTTTTTTTCAATATCACTTGTAAACATGATTTAAAAGACACTGGCAATATGTACTACAATTGGCTTGATTTTGATAATTGACCCTGAAGGTCAAGGTCTAATATTATGGTAGTAGACACTTGAATGGAGTGCCTATGTATTACGCTTGGTTTTTGAGTTATGCATTAAATATTGATTTAGGTAGCCTTCAGTATTTACAAGGGGGGGGGGGCGGAGGAATCGGGGGGGGGGTTACATTTTACAAACCTGATCTTAGGGGAGGGTCATATTTTTCATTACAATATTTGGGGGGGAGGGTCACATTTTACAATTCGTAGTTTTGTGACCAAATTGAAGATTCAATTATTGTCAATTTGTTTTGTGTGTTTTGATATGTAAACGTGAGATGAGCACTAAACGAGTACTTAACATGCCAAAATACAAAAATAAAAATACATATATTGCAAGAAATTGTTTAATAAAACGATGCATTTTGTTGAGTGTACCATCTCACCTTTTCACTCACACTGTCCGTGAATGCTGTTAAATATGATGATGATGATGATGATGATGATGATGATGATGATGATGATGATGATGATGATTTGATTGTCATGGGAACACGGACAATGATACATGTAATGACGCAAGTAGTAAAAGTGAGTCAGATTAGAGTGACACTGATAATGGCGATACTGAAGGTGAATGTGATGATGATGATGATGATGATGATGATGATGATGATGGTGATGATGATGGTGATGATGATGATGATGATGACAATGATATCAGGGAACTGTTACAAGTGACCAGAGTATGCACAACATTGAAAGCACGTTTTAGATACTAAGTATAGATTGTGTATGATTATAAGAGAAGGGTCACTAGCTAGTTTTTTAATGTTTGTAGGAGTTATATAGAAACGCCTGTGATCAGAACGTCGTTTTATCAGTGGTGTACAATGAAAACTGTCTTTGAGGGTGCCACAAAAAAGTCTACTTCTTATCACTACCAAACTGACAAACACTGATACAAAAATCAACACCGGGTCCCCTAGGTTCACGCAACTCTCTTATCAGTTTGTTTATGTATGTGAAAGTTAGTCATGATGTAACACAAAATTCGAGTGTAAGCTCATACATTAATTTTGAATTTTGCACTAAAAGTCGAATTATATCGTTAATATGCTTTAACATAGACCATCGATCTATGAATTCACCAATTTCACAAAATTTTGTCCACATACTCTTTCCTGTAGTGACATGGACAGACATTTCCTCTGCTACCCTTGAAAAACTACCAACACACTCCTGACCAGTTGTTTTGTAACATTCACAGACTTTCAATTCTGTAACTATTTGTTGACGATCGAAAGTCGTCATTTAGGCTTTTTCCATATTGAAATAGACGACCGCTACTTGAAGGTTTCATCATTACCGTATTACAGAAAAGTCGGCTGATTGCATATTTAATATGACCTACATGTTGGTGTCAGATCACCGATTGGTTTGAATGTACATACATGATAACGTGTGGAGTAACAGTGAGAAAATCATATTTGATGTCCGAATAGCCTTGGTTCCATATTAAAATTACTCTATATTGTAAATTATCACCAAACTTTATTTAATAATTGTAAAAAGCTAAACATTGGTAGTCGGCTCGTTCATTACATAGACCTCCTTACATAAAATGATATGGTCAAACGAAAGTTTTAGCACCCATTTCGGTGATGAACAATTATCCTGTTTAGGCTAAATGGAGATAATATAATTGTAAACCCATGTCAATACATAGATACATAGCATGACGTCACGCAAGTGTAACCATCTTGTGACATGGGCTCTAGAAACAGAAACTTTTTTCACAGCAGAGCAGATATTTTACCGGCTCTACTGATGCCTATTCGTCTTATGCATGTTTTCGGATCATTCCTGAACCGCCCTAATGACCAGAAGAAGGAAAAGAAGCCAGAAAAGTCAAAACATGAATTCTAGCAGTGAACTTAGCCCAGAATCAAAGCGAACCAAGATGGCAGACTCGAAGGAAACGTCACTTACCCCCGGCACTTACCACTACCGAGTCGACACAAGGCACGGATATCCAAACCCAGCTGTCAGAAATATTGGGAACTCTAGCTCACCTAAACAGATTGAAAAGATATCCACTATCGAAAGTCGTTTGTCAGAAGTTCAAGACTCAGTAGACTACTGCTACAGACTTGTCTTTGGTGTTGATAGTTATTGACCAAATTCAAGTTGTAACTTCAGACGCACACAGTCAATCTGTGAGGTACTAGAATCTCAGGACACGTATTCAGGGGATAAACTCACAAGCACACAGAGTATTACTTTTGGTGAAGTAGGTGTATGCTTAAACCGACAATACGAGAGCTTTGGATTCGTTTTCCTTCACTTACGGCAGTTCAAACTAGATAGAAACAATAGTTCCCCGTAGTATTCCTACTACGACGCAGATCAGACACCGTAAATCCAGACGTGTTGCTCTCTTCCGCCCCGCAAGATCTCTCCGTGTAGAGTAGCTTATTAGCATACACCCAACATTCACATTTTATTCAAATCTAAATCTTCATTCCGTAATACAAATATGGTTAGTAAATAACATGTTTACAGTAAACTTCAATTCTTTTCCTTATATAGGAAGTGTTTATGAACTACAGTTAATTTAATTCAGAGATAATCTATTTTGAAAATACTCTTTTCTACTAAGGCTGAATTCATTAAAAGTTGTGATTTATCACTTGTAGTGACACTAGCAACATTCACTTAATTACAAGTAATAACATGGCCTAGCTCGTATTACTATCTCATTAATCAATTAGACCTCACACGGTCGGGTAACCTAGATACAATTACTGTGTTTATAATACAGTTATATACTTTGTAACACTACGTAAGTGAGTATTTTGAAGATTTTCGTGAACAAATAAATGAAATTAAATCAGACACCATTCAACTGAAAGCCGACAACAGCAGACTTCAAGATAAACTCACTGCTACGCAGCGGGATTTGTGTAATACACAAAACGAACTACACGATCTACAGCAATACAGCCGGCGTAACAATCTTGAAATAGCTGGTATTCCACAAAGAAATGAAGAAGACACTGACGATATTGTTATACGGGTAGTTGCTGCTGTTGGTGTAAGTATCACGCATAACGATATAGATATAAGTCATCGCCTGGCGAACCGAAATGCTCAACAGGGACGGCCTGCATCGATAATCGTTAAATTTGTTCGGAGGTCTGTTCGAAATAACATTTACTATGCGAGAAAAAAGCTTCGTGGAACAACCCCAAATCAACTTCACCTTGGAGACAGTAACGCTTACATCGATATAAATGGAAACTTGACGCCAACAATGAAACGCCTATTCCACCAGGTAAACGAGCGAAGGAAACAACTGAAATGGAAATTCATCTGGACAAGTAATGGTAAAATATTTACAAGAAAAGATGGGGAATCAGAAACCATTACAGTCTCATCGGCAACAGCGATCGGACGTATGAACTGATTTTGCAAGGACACGTTGTACTGTCATGAATTCTGTTTTACAAGAAGACATTGTCAAATCGAACTGTGCGTCATTTACTGTCGATGATTTCAATCAAGGTCATTTTAGGGAGGTCGATTTCACTTCATTATCAGTTTTTCATCTCAATATTAGGTCAGTTAACAAACATTTCGATGAGCTCCTCTCTCTCATAAATGTTGAGCCCTGTTCAAGCATAACAACATCTTATTTAAGTCTTTTGAATTCTCATAGCTTTGAACAACTTATCAATATTCCGACGACAGTAACTGATCATACCAGTACCACAATCGACCCCATAATTGCTAACATTACAAATTATTTTTTAGATTGTAGCAACCTTGAAACAGATATCGCTGATCATTTAGCTATTTTTGCAAGAATATACAACCGTGACAATTTTCTCATTGAATTGGGCAGTGTCAGTTGGCAACCAATCTATGATTGTCTAGATCCAGAACTTGCATATGAAATGTTTTATGATAAATATTACAGTGTGGCATCAAAACATGCTCCAGTAAAAATTAGTAAATGTCGCAAAGAGACAATTCATAAATCGTTGTTGACAAAAGGACTGCTTATTTAAATAAGGAAGAAATATCACAAGCCATTATAGGAAGTATAGAAACATTTTAACAAAACTTTTGAAACAAGCGAAGAAACTGTATTTTTGTAATAAATTTACTAAGGCACAGGGCAACTCTGGAAAAACATGGCAAGTTATCAATGAAATTATCAACAGCAACACGAAAGGTTTCTCTCCTAATCAATTAAAGCTTGAGAATGGTGAGACAATTACAGATAGTGCAAATATGGCAGACGTCTTTTGCAATTATTTCACAAACATTGGTCCAAATCTCACCTCAAAAATCGCTTCTAGTGTTGATTTTCGTCCTTATTTGCATAGAAACCACAACGAGTCTTTCTTCTTTAGACCGATTGTTGCAGAAGACGTTGTCAACGTTTTACTCGCACTAGACCCCTATAAGGCTCATGGCCTTGATTTGATTCACCCTCTTCTTGTTAAAGACGCTGCCGACTATATTTCTCATCCCCTAGCACATATCATCAACCGTTCATTTCTTAGTGTATGTTTTCCAGACGTTTTAAAACTTGCCAAAGTTACTTCTTTGTACAAAAAGGACTGTCCTCTTGATGTAGGAAACTATCGCCCTATTTCAGTTTTACCAGTTTTAGTAAGGTTTTTGAAACTATTGTTATTATTCAGTTTCTGTCCTTTTTAGATAAACATGACATACTTTTACATACACAATACAGGTTCAGAAAACATTACAGCACCAAACTTGCTCTGGCGGACATAATTTCTGACTTAATTATGGATCAAATAGAAAAGGGCCAGACAACTATTGGTATTTTGTTGATCTAAAAAAGGCATTTGACACAATAGATCATACTATCCTTCTACAGAAGCTTGAATTTTATGGGATAAGAGGCCAACCATTACAATGGTTTCACAGTTATTTTCAATCTCATAAACAAGTTGTTGTTATTGATGGTAAATCTTCTGAGCCACAACAAATTAAATGTGGAGTGCCACAAGGTTCAATTTTAGGCTCCACTCTATTTCTTATCTATATTAACGATATTGCTAACTCAACTAACTACTTTAATTTTCGATTATTTGCTGATTTGACACTAATGTATTCAAATCGTTTACTCCACTACCATCAACCTCGATAATGTCAATACTGAATTTAATAAAATCAATACTTGGTGTGATGCTAACAAACTTACTATTAATGTCAACAAAACTAACTTCATGATTATTAAAACACCGCAAAAGGAAATTCATTTACAAGGCAATTTTTTTTATCACATCATATGATCGAGGAAGTCACTTCGGCAAGTTATCTTGGCATATCCATCGACTCATCACTTACTTGGAATTCACACGTGAAAAATGTTATTTTAAAAATATAAGTCAATTCTTATCATGATCTATAACACCTTCATCTTACCACATCTAACATACTGTTTAGAAATCTGGGGTAACACTTACACTACATTATTAAATCCCATTCTCCGCCTACAGAAAAAAAGCAGTTCGACTTATTCCATTTTCTGATTACACTGCACACTCTGATCCTTTATTTCGCCAAATAAATATATTACCACTTCTGAAACTCAGTAAATATTCCTCCTGTCTATTTATCTTTGACTCATTAAATAATAATTTCCCTACAAATATTACTACCTATTTTGAAGTCCCTACCCATACTTATTCTACACGATCAACTGATAGTGGCAATCTCCGAATACCGAATGCCAGACTCAGTAAATTTACGCAACACAACATAGTATTTGCTGCAGTCAGACACTGGAATTCACTGTCATATCATCTAAAACAAATACATTCAAGATTTAAATTTCAAAAAGCTTTAAAATCTTACTTATCAGCTTTGTGATTTTCTTTTTCTTTTTTTTCCGTATATATATTTTCTTTTTCTCGACACTGTGTGACTTTTTTGTAAATTTTATTGCAGTAATAATTATGGGCTGTGGATTCGATTAGTCCGTTGGGACTACTTCCACAGTCCAAACCAGATATAATTCAGTATTCTTTTGTTCTATTTTGTTTGTTTTGAATTGTAGGTTTGTAATACTTGAGTTTATATTCAATTTTGTTCTATTTATTTATATCTGGTTGAATAAAGATTCATTCATTCAATAACTGTTACACATAATGATGTACTTGCATCATATAATTTATTTCTTCAAATACCGCCAATGGCGTTGTGACTGTACAGTTTTTAAAAATGTTTATCCATATGCTAGTCAATGCTAACAATATGTGTTCATTTGTTGAATGACTATCCAGTTGCCTATCTAACCATTTCGCTATCTTTGCGATATACGCTATCATTTGGCTGTTGCTATGGGCGTGGTCATGTTGTTAGATAAAGTTGCGTACATTTTCGTATGTTTTTGTTCACTTGTGTATGAATTCCTGATATTATCTTTGCAATAGACGTGATCATTTCGCTGTTGGTATGTGCGTGGTCTTCTTGCTAGGCATATTTGCATACATTTTAAAATATTTATTCATTTTTCTATTAATCTTCTTGTTATCTTCGCAATATATGTGATCATTGGCTGTTGCTACGGACGTGATCTTGTTGCCAGGCACATTTGCATACATTTTTTGAATGTTTATTCATTTATCTGTCAATTCCTGTTATCTTTGCAATATACGTGATTATTTGGCTGTTGCTATGGTCGGGTCTTGTTGCTAGGCAAATTTACATACATATTTTTGAATGTTTATTCAACTATCTATTAATCCCCGTTGTTATCTTCGCAATATATGTGATCATTTGACTGTTGCTATGGTCATGGTCATGTTGCCAGGCACATTTGCATAAATATTTTGAATGTTTATTCATTTGTCTTTCTATTCCTGTTGTTATCTTTGCAATATATGTGATTATTTGGCTGTTGCTATGGGCGTGGTCTTGTTGCAAGGCAAAATTGCATACATTTTTTGAATGTTTATTCAATTGTCTATTAATCCCTGTTGAAATACACCACTGTTTGGCTGTTGCTATGGACGTGGTCATGGTTGCTAGGGTATTTGCATACATGTTTTGAATATTTACTCACTTGCCTACCAGATGATGTTGGAACCGAGGTCAACATCTTCATCCCACCACATTATCCCCAATATAATATCACATTGTTCTCCTTAACTCCTGTAATACCAACTCCTCTACTTACAGCACAACTAATTTATTGATTCACTACGTGGTTGTCAGCAGCGATCAAATTAGCTTAGAATTAGCTAAGGCCAGAATTCCCAAATTTACATGACTGCACAATTGACTAAGGTCAACATCTCCAATCCATCACATTATCACCAATATCTCACCAAACTATTCCCCTTTGCTCCTCTACTTATAGCACAACTAATCATTGATTCACTACGTGGAACCTTTGACTGACATGTCTTGATATTACGGTACAAAGAGGAATGCGAATTCTTTGTACATAGTCATAAAGGAAGTTAGATTTGTACAACGTGAGTTCTCATGAAAACAAGTGGAAAGAGAAAGCTGTAGTTTGTTTCTCACTGGTGAAAGTCGTTAGGCAAACTTTGAACCATGATAGTGACCCAGTCAACCCAGCTGTATGTATACTGGCAAACTTTGAACCATGATAGTGACCCAGTCAACCCAGCTATATGTATACTGGCAAACTTTGAACCATGATAGTGACCCAGTCAACCCAGCTGTATGTATACTGGCAAACTTTGAACCATGATAGTGACCCAGTCAACCCAGCTGTATGTATACTGGCAAACTTTGAACCATGATAGTGACCGTCAACCCAGCTGTATGTATACTGGCAAACTTTGAACCATGATAGTGACCCAGTCAACCCAGCTGTATGTATACTGGCAAACTTTGAACCATGATAGTGACCCAGTCAACCCAGCTGTATGTATACTGGCAAACTTTGAACCATGATAGTGACCGTCAACCCAGCTGTATGTATACTGGCAAACTTTGAACCATGATAGTGACCCAGTCAACCAAGCTGTATGTATACTGGCAAACTCTGAACCATGATAGTGACCCAGTCAACCAAGCTGTATGTATACTGGCAAACTCTGAACCATGATAGTGACCCAGTCAACCCAGCTATATGTATACTGGCAAACTTTGAACCATGATAGTGACCGAGTCAACCCAGCTATATGTATACTGGCAAACTTTGAACCATGATAGTGACAGTCAACCCAGCTATATGTATACTGGCAAACTTTGAACCATGATAGTGACCCAGTCAACCCAGCTGTATGTATACTGGCAAACTTTGAACCATGATAGTGACCGAGTCAACCCAGCTGTATGTATACTGGCAAACTTTGAACCATGATAGTGACCCAGTCAACCTAGCTATATGTATACTGGCAAACTTTGAACCATGATAGTGACCCAGTCAACCCAGCTGTATGTATACTGGCAAACTTTGAACCATGATAGTGACCCAGTCAACCCAGCTGTATGTATACTTGCGATCATAGAGGCTGCAATGGACTGTATACTCCCCAGGGATCGGAGTTGAGGAAGTATATAGGACTGTTCTGAGACTATAGATCCGTGCCAGGGTAATAATAGTAAAGTGCTTTGAATTGGGAACAGAGTGGGAAAGTGTTATATGAAGAACCAACATTATTTATCACTATTACAGACAGGCACAGACAAAGAACGAGTGTTTAGCTACAATATCAAGTTATACCAATTTTACTCGGTAAGCAAGCATAAAAAACACGACCGCACACTTTACACAATGTACTGACCAGTATATACCAGTTTCCCTAAACCATACTCATATAGAGACTGGGTTCAGCTTGATGGACAATGCGTTTATTTTCATATTTAAGGGGAATGTACTGGTATAGCTAGATAACATCCTCATCCATAAGAAGCAATATATCAATTACAGAGTGACATTTTCCTTCAAGGACAAATGGGCAGATAGACACAGAAGATGAAAAGACAGGATATGTAGTACCCTTACAAACTAATACTGTACTATTATTATTAAATGCTCAATGAACAATAAATGATTTACCAACTCATCCCTAGCCCTAAAAAAAAACATCGCTAGGCATCATATTACTGAGTGCACATCAACCTGTTTTATATTCAAAATAAATACCAATTGTCTCGTATTGTTGTATGTGGTGAATTCATCAAAGATTGTCCATTGTCGTGCGTTGGTATGATGGATTGCTTAATTATGTGAGTCGCTTTTCCCTTTTCTTTTTTGACGTGTAGGCATTGTTAAGTCATATCATCATAAAGACGTAGCTTGGTCATATTCACTTTTTTTGTCAAACTAAATGTCATAAAAAGTCACTTCATATTCAAATAGCTGTGTAAATGTGAATGTTTTAGTGTTAGTTTCATATTCAATGGTTGTTAAAGCATTCTTGATCTACAGTCTGTTTGACAATGTTTTTTGTGTGTCCTCAGTCCCATACTATCATGTTCATGTATGTTGTTAGTATCATGCTATCATGTTCATGTATGTTGTTAGTCTCATACTATCATGTCCATGTATGTTGTTAGTTTCATACTATCATGTTCATGTATGTTGTTAGTCTCATACTATCACGTCCATGTATGTTGTTAGTCTCATACTATCATGTCCATGTATGTTGTTAGTCTCATGCTATCATGTTCATGTATGTTGTTAGTCTCATGCTATCATGTTCATGTATGTTGCTAGTCTCATGCTATCGTGTTCATACTATGACGTCCATGTATGTTGCTAGTCTCATGCTATCGTGTTCATGTATGTTGTTAGTCTCATGCTATCATGTTCATGTATGTTGCTAGTCTCATGCTATCATGTTCATGTATGTTGTTAGACTCATGCTATCATGTTCATATATGTTGTTAGTCTCACACTATCATGTTCATGTATGTTGCTAGTCTCATGCTATCGTGTTCATGTATGTTGTTAGTCTCATGCTATCATGTTCATGTATGTTGCTAGTCTCATGCTATCATGTTCATGTATGTTGTTAGACTCATGCTATCATGTTCATATATGTTGTTAGTCTCACACTATCATGTTCATGTATGTTGGTAGTCTCAAGCTATCATGTTCATGTATGTTGTTAGTCTCATGCTATCATGTTCATGTATGTTGTTAGTCCCATACTATCATGTTCATGTATGTTGTTAGTCTCAAACTATCATGTCATGTATGTTGTTAGTCTCATACTATCATGTCATGTATGTTGTTAGTCCCAAACTATCATGTTCATATATGTTGTTAGTCCCATACTATCATGTTCATGTATGTTGTTATTCTCATACTATCATGTTCACGTATGTTGTTAGTCTCATACTATCATGTCCATGTATGTTGTTCGTCTCATACTATCATGTTCACGTATGTTGTCTTCTATATATTCTTAGACAAACGGTGCATACGTACCGGAGTCATGTAAATGTAAATTGCCCTATCCAATTATTTTTTTTTGAACCAATGACACGAAGTAAGAAAGAAAGGCAATTAAAACAAACCGACAAAGAAAAACAAAAACAATAATTAGTTTTTCGTTGAATATGATCAATGATTTCAAGACTACCGAGAATAGTTAACAAAATCTACAGTAAAATGTTTCTTCTTTTTTCGTTCATTCGTTTGTTCATTCGTTTGTCTGATAGTCCGGTATATGGGATATAATTACATGAAGACATATACTCGAAACCTTCATAATGTAACAGACCAATTGCAATCAACAAGCAATATATTAACACATCAAATATGGACATCAACACAATCAAATCTGGTGGTACGATAGTTGAACTTTGACCTTTTGGTAGTAATGTTTGATCTAACAGTAGAGCTGTTAGAGAGTTATGAATGACTAGTTTTATGTCTGGAGTGATACCAATAAATGTGGCCAACTAACGTGAAATACATAGCAGAAAATAGCAGCAAAAACATGGGCATATTTTGTTGTATACTAACCAAACCTAACATTACCTAGTATCTAAACTAAAGTGTTTTTTTTTTAAGTATTGTACCTAGTAATTCAACATAACATTGTCAACTATTACACCTACTAACCAAATATAACATTGTCAACTATTACACCTACTAACCCAATATAACATTGTTGACTATTACACCTACTAACCAAATATAACATTGTCAACTATTACACCTACTAACCAAATATAACATTGTCAACTATTACACCTACTAACCAAATATAACATTGTCAACTATTACACCTACTAACCAAATATAACATTGTCAACTATTACACCTACTAACCAAATATAACATTGTCAACTATTACACCTACTAACCAAATATAACATTGTCAACTATTACACCTACTAACCCAATATAACATTGTCAACTATTACACCTACTAACCAAATATAACATTGTCAACTATTACACCTACTAACCAAATATAACATTGTCAACTATTACACCTACTAACCCAATATAACATTGTCAACTATTACACCTACTAACCAAATATAACATTGTCAACTATTACACCTACTAACCAAATATAACATTGTCAACTATTACACCTACTAACCAAATATAACATTGTCAACTATTACACCTACTAACTCAATATAACATTGTCAACTATTACACCTACTAACCAAATATAACATTGTCAACTATTACACCTACTAACAAAATATAACATTGTCAACTATTACACCTACTAACTCAATATAACATTGTCAACTATTACACCTACTAACAAAATATAACATTGTCAACTATTACACCTACTAACCAAATATAACATTGTCAACTATTACACCTACTAACAAAATATAACATTGTCAACTATTACACCTACTAACCAAATATAACATTGTCAACTATTACACCTACTAACCAAATATAACATTGTCAACTATTACACCTACTAACCAAATATAACATTGTCAACTATTACACCTACTAACCAAATATAACATTGTCAACTATTACACCTACTAACCAAATATAACATTGTCAACTATTACACCTACTAACTCAATATAACATTGTCAACTATTACACCTACTAACCAAATATAACATTGTCAACTATTACACCTACTAACAAAATATAACATTGTCAACTATTACACCTACTAACTCAATATAACATTGTCAACTATTACACCTACTAACAAAATATAACATTGTCAACTATTACACCTACTAACCAAATATAACATTGTCAACTATTACACCTACTAACAAAATATAACATTGTCAACTATTACACCTACTAACCAAATATAACATTGTCAACTATTACACCTACTAACCAAATATAACATTGTCAACTATTACACCTACTAACCAAATATAACATTGTCAACTATTACACCTACTAACCAAATATAACATTGTCAACTATTACACCTACTAACCAAATATAACATTGTCAACTATTACACCTACTAACCAAATGTAACATTGTCAACTATTACACCGACTAACCAAATGTAACATTCTTGACTATTAGACCAAACCAAATGGATACACATTTCCGTATCATGACGTCGTATACAACAACACCTGCACCTTGTTATCAGCAAAACTGTCAAGTTTGAGAATATTTTAATAATCGTTTATTAAAGTTGTTCGATATTAGCCGTACTCTACCACAGCCATCGATATCATAGTCATACTCTACCACAACCATCGATATCATAGTCATACTCTACCACAGCCATCGATATCATAGTCATACTCTACCACAACCATCGATATCATAGCCATATTCTACCACAACTATCGATATCATAGTCATACTCTACCACAGCCATCGATATCATAGTCATACTCTACCACAGCCATCGATATCATAGTCATACTCTACCACAGCCATCGATATCATAGTCATACTCTACCACAACCATCGATATCATAGTCATACTCTACCACAGCCATCGATATCATAGTCATACTCTACCACAACCATCGATATCATAGTCATACTCTACCACAGCCATCGATATCATAGTCATAGTCTACCACAGCCATCGATATCATAGTCATACTCTACCACAGCCATCGATATCATAGTCATACTCTACCACAACCATCGATATCATAGTCATACTCTACCACAGCCATCGATATCAGTCATACTCTACCACAACCATCAATATCATAGTCATACTCTACCACAGCCACCGATATCATAGTCATACTCTACCACTGCCATCGACATCATAGTCATACTCTACCACAGCCACCGATATCATAGTCATTCTCTACCACAGCCATCAATATCATAGTCATGCTCTACCACAGCCATCGATATCATAGTCATACTCTACCACAGCCATCGATTACACAGTCATACTCTACCACAGCCATCGATATCATAGTCATACTCTACCACAACCATCGATATCATAGTCATACTCTACCACAGCCGTCAATATCATAGTCATACTCTACCACAGCCATCGATATCATAGTCATACTCTACCACAGCCATCGATATCATAGTCATACTCTACCACAGCCATCGATATCATAGTCATACTCTACCACAGCCATCGATATCATAGTCATACTCTACCACAACCATCGATATCATAGTCATACTCTACCACAGCCATCGATATCATAGTCATACTCTACCACAGCCATCGATATCATAGTCATACTCTACCACAGCCATCGATATCATAGTCATACTCTACCACAGCCACCGATATCATAGTCATACTCTACCACAGTCATCGATATCATATTCATACTCTACCACAGCCATCGATATCATAGTCATACTCTACCACAACCATCGATATCATAGTCATACTCTACCACAGCCATCGATATCATAGTCATACTCTACCACAGCCATCGATATAATAGTCATACTCTACCACAGCCATCGATATCATAGTCATACTCTACCACAGCCATCGATATCATAGTCATACTCTGCCACAGCCACCGATATCATAGTCATTCTCTACCACAGCCATCGATATCATAGTCATACTCTACCACAGCCATCGATATCATATCCATACTCTACCACAGCCACTTATAAGATGAAAATATTATACTTGTTGTATTAATATATACAAGATACAGTGTACTAATGATAAATGATACTCCCTTAGCATCGAAAGATTTATATTTAAAAAAAGAGAAAAGAATTTTAATTTTGATCAAAGAAGAGATGGTATGGATTTATCTTGGTGAATTCATTCTTCAGCAAGTATTTTCTGTAGAAAGCTGGTGATTTCACCTAATTTTGAGCTATGGAGCGATATGGTATTATCGTGATCGTAAACCTCCCAAATAAAATGGATCGCTGTGATGACCTACTTTGACTGAAGTACTTGCAAATACACGTTATAACAATGTGTGTCACTTTATTATGTAACTTTTGGTATTAACTATTTGATATAGTTACAAGGTGAGATCAACTGCATAGTTAATAAAACAAATTAGATATGTATTGTGTTACCTGGGATATATAAAATATATTGTTTACTTGTAGATGTGCACTTCGGGGGCAGCTCACTTTCACAGAATCAGTCAGTATGTTATTATATTAATTAGTATTGGCGTTGCAGTTGATAACACGTACCAGTGTTGTAAACACTTAAAAATAGATCTACATGACCTTCAACCGGCTAACGGCATCGATTCGGACAGCCTTGTTGAAAAGGCAGTGGAAAACAAAGAATATCTGTGCATATGCATACATCGCACATAGACAGAGTATTATTTCCCCATTACATCAATTTGTTTATATTGGTTCGATGGACGATTACAGCAACTTGTGGAAAGCATTTGTATATATTGGATGGTTATGTTCTACGACAATATGGCAAAACTAGCTAAAAACGCCTAATAATTGATGAATGGATGATTCCATTGAAAATTTGCAAGGTCGGTGCAGGGGGGGGGGGGGAGAAAGGTTTATTTTAGATTTCGGATGATTTGGAAATTTAAAGTAAAATGAACATAAATTTTATTTCTCGAAGTGTGCATTGTTTTCTAGTTCTGTATAAAGTGCTAAAAATCACTGGGTATTTGCTGTGGCATATCTATTGGTTGATAGGGGTTGCTAGTAATTACATATTCATTCAATGATTTTTAAACTATCCTCCCTATCTTAATGATATCTTTAATTACATTTATATCAAAATGTTTACAACAATTACAATTCGACTTGTAAACATGATAAATTTCGGGGAAACGCTTTTGAACACGGTCTTATAGTATTAATATAGATCTATGTACTGTCGTCACAACCAAGTTATTTTGTAAAAGAAGAACACCTGACAGATGAGATTTGCATATGAGAAATAATTAATTAGCTCAAATCGAGGGAGGGACTAGTGCGTTCGTGCCTTATAAAAGCCTGGTAGTAACACTTTGTAACACACCACAACTACCAGAGTAAAGAAGATTCATCACAATTTGTATTGAGAGCATCGGTAAGTTGGAAATATTAACGGCATCTTTACGCTTCATTATTTTAAATATTTTTGTAATATTAGTTGTTTAAATTTACGTTTCTGTCTTATATAGTGTTTTTATTTACCCAAAAGCACAAATGAACATTACAGATACACATACAAAAAAAATACTATTTCGTGGGTAAATAGGGGAATCGGGATTTAGCTTACAGCTATTCAAGCCTGTCCCCTACCATAGTTATATACAATGTTTGACAGCAAAGTGATATAGCAAAAGGAAATACATAGTGTCTCGGAGTTCATAGTAGTTATGAAAAACATATGGTAACAATAAATGTACTGTGGTTTAATTTACTCTTCTAGAAGAAATTGTTTATAAGATCGCTTAAATTCGTTTAGCGTATTGATACATCTTATGTTGACAGGGATGCTATTCCAGATTTTTGCCCCTGAGAAGGAGAAAGAAAACTGACCCGTGTTTGTTCTGGCATAATATGGATAAATATTTTGATATGAACAGAGTCTTGTATTGTAGTTATGGTGTGAAGGTTCAAAATAATCATACAAAGTGTGTGGTGATAGTTGATGGATCAAGCCATAAATAAAGGAACCTATCAAATATCTATGCAGTTTAAAAACATCTAGAATATTCAACTGAGCAAACAAAGGAGATGAGTGATCCGTTGGAGATTTAAACAAAACTGTTCGAACAATCATTTTCTGTGACATTAATATACGATTCAGATGTGATGAATAAGTGTTACCCCAAACCTCAAGGCCATAGTTGATATGGGGGAGTATGAATGTGTTGTACAAGAGTAGTAAAATGTGTAATGGTAATATATGTCTAAGTCTATACAAAATCCCACACTTTATTCTGATTAGCTTGTTTACCTTTTCGATGTGGTCGGACCAAGAGAGATGTTTGTCTAAAGTAATTCCCACAAAGGTGACAACATCCTCCTCCTTGATGCTTTTGCCTTGTAATGAGATATCACCAATCAAATTTACTTTCTTTTTGCGCCCTCTAAATACGATAAAATTTGATTTTTCACTATTTATTGTCAATTGTTTGTATTGCACCAACGTTGAACCTCGTGTAATTGACCCGAAACATGATCCAAATTAATTTCCCCAACCTGTGAATAGGTCATCGTCATCATCATCATCATCATCACCACCACCATCATCATCACCTCCACCACTCCTGCCACCGTCACCACGTCGTACAATATGATATTTTGAACATATTTTTTCTATGACTTACAAATATTAGTTTACATAGTATGAACCTTAATATTATAATAATCTACTTCTTTATGATTAATAATATTCTATACCGAATTTGAAGACTATCTTCAGGATAAAAATATATTTTTGGCAAATGGATAGAATTTTGCTGACTCATAGCATGATCACAGTGTGGTAGTTCCAGGTCTCAATAAAGCATTGCTACATCTGTGTTCTATTACCATGGGCCATTTAATACCACATGGGACGTTTTTAATCGCCTTTAAGTCTTTCAAAACCTCATATCACAGTTTTACATATTCTACATTTTAATTTTTTATAGGTTCGAAATGATTCGTCAATTATTGGTCATAGCTGCGGTTTTCTGTATTGCTTCAGCAAATCGGAATGAACGATCACTGTATCCAAGTAAGCATGTAGTATTTTACGAGATATTTTGACATTGTTAAACAGATGATATTTCATATTGGGTAGATATAGTCATTTTGTGACACCAAACTGGCATGGGAGGAAAGTTCCTACTGACTAATCATAATACACCGTAAATATCGTCATACTTGTAGACAACAACTTTATCATAGCTTATGTGTTTCCTGTGGAATAGAGATGATCAACAGTCTGAGACAACAATGTGATGTAATATGACCTTTATGATCAACGTAAAATCGTCTTTGGGATGCAATGGAAATGGGCACAAACGACTTTCGATTGTCTAGGTTTCTGTGACGTCAGAAAGAGTTTTTTAATTCCTCATTTGTGTCATAGGAAGAAATGAATTGAAAGTGAATTGATTGATTAGACCCAGGACTGTGTACTTGAAGGAAAGGAATTCTACACGTGTTGTGTTATCATTTATAATATACAGTTCGTTCTGAGATGAGTACTAAAATTTTAACCAATACACTCAATATGCTTTAAAAAGTTGAGAGCTTTCGACTGCAAACAGTCAGTCTTGTTCACTCATGATAGATGTTTATTGGATTACGGAGAATGCTCCCGTAGGTCTTACGGATAAACTGCCGTCCCTCATCTCTGTTCAGGTTGTTAGGGCAGCTCTTGATGTCAGTGGTCTCCTTGATACCACGTTTCTGCCAGTTAGACTCTAAGACTTAAACGTCACTCCAATGGATCTGGTGTCCTCTGGTGTTACTGACAATGTATTGGCTGTGCTAGTAGATCTACTGCAGTCGCGCATGTGCTCTTTTAGTGTCTCTGCCAAGGGCAGATGCCTTCTGATTCCCCAATGTATAAAGCATTGCAAGACACACATGGTATCTGGTAGATCACGCCACATTTATCCTCTTCTTGATTTTATCTTTCGGATAAACAGGCAGCTCCCGCAGAGGTGCGTGGTTTGAAGTGAAACACAATTTCTTGAGAGAATGCTACCTGGTAGAATTAGATTTGACTGTCAATAAATATGGATATAACAATACCAAAATTTATATTTAAAATTATATCAATATTATCATATATATTTTGATAAAACTTCATAAATAGGTCCCGATAGCATAAATCAATATAATTATCATTTTCTTGCAGCTGCAGAACAATGTGCTTCAATGCCTGATCAGTTTAGGTATGACTGCCCCAGTGGGACCAGCCCAGTGTGCATCTATCAACATTACTTCTGTGACAGTCTGTTGGACTGCCAGGGAGGAACAGATGAAGCCAGTTGTGGAGCGGAAAAACATCAAGGTAAGATAAGTCCCACGAGCTGTAACTGTAATTGTTTGTTGTCAAGGTCCATATGTTATTATTTTTTGTATGTTGCACTACTTTATGATCGACAAATTAGCAACAAATGAACACCATTAAATAGTTGAAACTGTTCATACATTTCAGATATCTAAATAGCCATATAAGAATATTGATGAAGAGTCTATTGTCACTGTTACTTCAGGACCTGTGTGTACGAATCATTTCTTCCATTCTTTATTCGTACAGACATCAATTCATTATTCACAACGCATTAACGACTAATAGAGTATCCATTCCGCAATAAAGGTTCCAGTCATATTTTGATGAACTAATAAGAAATAGCAAAGAGTTGCAGTTACTGTGGCTTATTACAACTGTTGTAAAAATTTGGATCTATTTAAAGTAAACCTATTATGAATCTACGATATGACGTCACACTGTTTTGGCAGACCTGTTTTATCATGACTATTCACCCAGTGCTAATACAATTACCATATATACAATTATTGCATTAAGTATATGCAGAAACGTTTGCCACGGATATTATTTCGCTGTAGTAATAAGTTCAGGTCCATACTTTGAAGACGAATAACAGTGAAACGAGAGGAAATATAGTTCATACCAGTCAATGACTATCACTATGGTTACAGTCACTGTGATTAATGATTTACAATTGCTTTGGTAGGATTTACTGTTGTTCGTGAAGGTTTTCGGTTTTAACAAAACAATCATGAACATTTTGATCTCGCATGACGCCGTATAACTATTTCTTTTTTTATATATACATTCTGTATTTACAGCCAACTGCAAATCGGACTACATCGACAAGAGCCTCCCCTACTTCCAATGTACTAGTGATAAGATGTGCGTCGATGCTTGTCGCCGCTGTGACGGGGTCTGTGACTGCATTGACAAAAGTGACGAACAAAACTGTGCAAGTACTTCTGCGGGATGTAGCGATAAAGCCACGGTTGACATGTGTGCATAGTCAGTTAGTGCTGACGTATACTGTCATCACACGTACGATATAGATACTACTATTGTTCTCTATATACATATATCACTCTGTCCTGTCTCTCCGATCCTATGTACTTTTATCCCTATTATGGTTTTGTGTATCATCTAATGTCTATTGATAAGACAACCAATAAAGTAATACAATACTACATGCATACTTCCGTTCTCAATTGTTTAAATATATTATATGTATGTATGTATGTATGTATGTATGTATGTATGTATGTGACTGTGCATGTGTGTATGCATGTGTGTATGTATGTATGTATGTATGTATGTATGTATGTATGTATGTATGTATGTATGTATGTATGTGACTGTGCATGTGTGTATGCATGTGTGTGTATGTATGTATGTATGTATGTATGTATGCATGTGTGTGTATGTATGTATGTATGTATGTATGTATGTATGTATGTATGTATGTATGTATGTATGTTACTGTGCATGCATGTATGTATGTATGCATGTATGTGTATGTATGTATGTATGTATGTATGTATGTATGTATGTATGTTACTGTGCATGCATGTATGTATGTGTGTGTGTGTGTGTGTGTGTGTGTCAACGGTCATGCAAAACGCACAATACCTTTGTATCGACTTCAAAAGGTAGTATTTTATCACTTTGTTTGCTATGACGTTCAATTAATGGCCATACAGTAGTTTTTATAATCTACGACATTTCACCATTTGAAATAAAAAAATCACCGAATGCTAATCTAAGAATGAATATTACCGATACAATCAATGGAAACCCCCACCCCCGCACACACACACACACACACACACACACACACACAGCATCTGAGAGTTCGAATTGTAAAAGGGCAGTAATATAACTTATTTATACTTTTGATGTCAAATACATTGACACGTTTATAAATGAAGGTGTGTCTCATGTCTATCTGGGGATTATTACAATTCGTTACATTAAAGTACTGCTGTAACATGGACTTCTCAACAAATATGAAATTAGAATTTAATGTTATTTTTTTGTCAAATTGTGTTCGCCATACAGCACCGTTACCCGTACTAGTAAAGGAATGTGTTATCTATTATTATACAGAGACAATTGGTGTCATTGAAAAGTATCTAAGTGCATTAGATCAATATCACAATTGTTAAAGTTTCAGTCAATATGACAATAGTTGTTTAAGGTATCAAACAAGAATAAAAGGTAGTAGTATTTGGATAATGTCCTGGTAGGTCAAGCTACTGGTAGCGTACTATGATTAGATATCGAATTGTATTAAATTGAATAGAATTGAACAGTTACACTAAAAGTAACAATGCAGCAAACTATTACTACGGACATTGACAGTTATGAGTTATGTATGTGTGATACATACAGCACGTACATGCATAGATCCGTCTCTGATAGAGTACACGGTCAAAACGTCTTTCATTGGTGTCCCCGTTACTTGGATATGACAGTTTGTTCCCCAAAAACATATTGGTTAATATTACATGTAATTTACATGTTTTACAAAAAAAACAAGTTGTTGATGAAGAAGGATGTTAAATGTATGGAAAGCCGTTTGGGACCGTCTTCTCCTTCTCTCTCCGTACAATTGCAAACACTACACAGAGAGGCGTCTTTATGTAGTTGGTCAACTGGAAAAAGCAATATATAAAAGGTCTATGCGAAGTAACATATCTATAATTCTAAATAATAATATAGTGATTATCCGACTCTATAAATGCTATTATAAATGAGTAATAAAGAAATCAATGAAAGTGTGATTATTGCCAAACAGTTTCACTATGGAATTCATTGGCACCAGCCTGTACACGATTGTGTAATTACAGTGGTGGATGACTGATATAGGTTCGTATAATGAATCGATTTCTATACCACTATACATTGTACTGATCCTAAAATTCCATTATACCGAACACACACAGTCTGCCCCACTGTTATATCATAGTAAAGAACCCAGCGATCCATAATAACGAACATACTCGGTCTATCCCACTGTTATATTAAAATATAAACATTATTACAGCGTAGCAAAGACATGCACAATCACACCATAAGCCAACTTTGTGCGCGATGATGAATCATTTCAGAACCATGATATCATAGATGAACCACTTCAGAACCCCAGATATCATAGATGAATCATTTCAGAACCCCATATATCATAGATGAATCATTTCAGAACCCCAGATATCATAGATGAACCATTTCAGAACCCCAGATATCATAGATGAATCATTTCAGAACCCCAGATATCATAGATGAATCATTTCAGAACCCCAGATATCATAGATGAACCACTTCAGAACCCCAGATATCATAGATGAATCATTTCAGAACCCCATATATCATATAGATGAACCATTTCAGAACCCCAGATATCATAGATGAATCATTTCAGAACCCCAGATATCATATAGATGAACCATTTCAGAACCCCAGATATCATAGATGAACCACTTCAGAACCATGATATCATAGATGAACCATTTCAGAACCCCAGATATCATATAGATGATCCATTTCAGAACCCCAGATATCATAGATAAACCATTTCAGAACCCCAGATATCATAGATGAACCATTTCAGAACCCCAGATATCATAAATGAAACATTTCAGAACCCCAGATATCATAAATGAACCAACCACTTCAGAACCAACCAACCAACCACTGCATTAGATCATTATCGACAATATCGTGAAGTCATTATCACGAGATACCAATTAACTCAATAGGGTCAAAACATAGAAGTCTTGTGGCATGTCACACACCGAATTGTTCTCAACCGCATTTGAAATTATATTATGGTGACATTAATTTCACAAATGTTAATTCAAAGATACACTGTGTGAACAATAAGAATCATTTGAGTCCATTACGTATGAGATCGTAATATGCAAGCCGTTGTCACTTAATTTCAAAACTCATTTGGTAAGCAAATTACAATATAATCTGGTTTGGAAATACTATGCTTTCAAGAAATATACATGTATTTGAAAATTGGTTGTCTTGTAGGGACAAATATGTTGCACATCTGTTTAAAACGTGAATGAGTGAACATTGTTATTATTGTGATGTATTCTATACTAGAGTTAGACTGATTTGTCAGTTAGACGTTACCATAGGTCTAAGGTTGACAATATCCCGTTCTGGTGTTGGTATGTTGCTTGTCACACTCGTGTTGGATGGAATAATTTCTTTTGTTTTTCAAGGGGTTGAACAAGAATGATGTAGGCTAGGGAGATATTAGGGGCACGAAAACAAATAACACGAAAACATGCTCGGGGTGCCATGGGGGTGAGGCTTAAGTTTAAGATTACGATGGTCTTAAGGGAGGGGATGAGATATTTTACTCTTGACTTATGACTCTATGAACAAAATTAACACGCATGATCAGTTGTTTAACACTTCATGTATTTATATTTAAGTATGATGTAGTTTATAATAAAGTCAAGAGATTTTTGGTATAACGTAATATCTCTCTATTTCAGATATTACTGGGAGTAAAACTGATTTCATTGGGGTATTGAAAACCATATTCAAGTATATATATGCTATCGTTTCATTTTTCTAAATGGCCTCCTA